>NC_090726.1:201710117-201715117 GCF_036898095.1 Palaemon carinicauda
TGCAATCTCACCACCCTTGTGAGCTAAAGATGGTGGGTTTATGGGAGTCTATAGGTCAAGCTGCTAAGTCATCAGTAGCTATTGCCTGGTCCTCCCTGGTCCTAGCTTATGTGGAGAGATGGCGTGGGTACTGATCATATGCATATATGCCAGTCTCTAGGGCATTTGTCCTGTCCTTTGACTCTGCTATTCATGAGCACCCTTTAAAGACTTGAAACCAACTTAACCCTTTCACCCCCAATGGACGTACCGGTACGTCCTTGCAAAAAAAAAACTTATTTACATGTTTTTGCATATTTCTGATAACTTTATTGAGAAACTTCAGGCATTTTCCAAAAGAATGAGACCAACCTGACCTCTCTATGACAAAAATTAAGGCTGTTAGAGCAATTTGAAAAAAAGATATAGCAAAATGTGCTTGAAAGTTCAACATACCTTCGGGGTAAAAGGGTTGATGACCCCCTACTACTGATACTACTATAATAGTGGCATTTAATAATGAACATTGTAGAAAGTACATAAGTTAAAAGAGATTTATTTGTTAACACTATAGTCTTTTACCCCCTTGAGATGTACCCATGCAATTAAGTGGTCAAGTTTTCCAGAACAATTTTGAACTATTTTCGTGACATTTTTGGTAAAGAAATGGTTCTGCACATGCATGGATCACTATTACTAGTCATTTTTAGATTTATTTTCTTGTTTTTTACATTCCTTCGTAGAAAGTTAGATAAAAAAGTAAATATAGTTGTTGTGGGAATGTAGAAACAAGTAAGAAATAAAACTTAATAGTTTCCACATTCCCACTACATCTGCATTTATTTTTATTTTCTACAGTTAATGTTAACTACATTGACTATTAATCCTTAATACAAAAACAGTCACAAAAAGTCACTTGTTTACTTTCTTGAATTACTGTAAATATTTGCCTATGGGGTGTTTGCATTCCCACTACACCTGCATTTTAAAAATCTTATTTTCTACAGTTGTTTTTTTTATTACAATCACGGCTAATCTGTAGTAAAAAACAGTCACGTGTTTTCTCTCTCATTTTTCAAATTACCTTAGACAGTACTACTTTGGATCCTTCTCTCTGGTTACGGTTCATTTTCCCTATGCCTACACATACGCCGAATAGTCTGGACTATTCTTTACCCATTCTCTTCTGTCCCCATACACCTGACAACACTGAGATTACCAAACAATTCTTCTCTCAAGGGTTTAACTACTGTAATTGTTCAGTGGCCACTTTCCTCTTGGTAAGGGTAGAAGAGACTCTTTAGCTATGGTAAGCAGCTCCTCTAGGAGAAGGACACTCAAAAATCAAACCATTGTTCTCTAGTCTTGGGTAGTGCCATAGCGTCTATACCATGGTCTACTACTGTCTTGGGTTAGAGTTCTCTAGCTTGAGGGTACACTCGGGCACGCTTTTCTTTCTTATTTCTCTTCCTCTTGTTTTTTTTTTTTTTTTTTTTAAGTTTTTGTAGTTTATGTGTGAAGGGTCTAATTTAATGTTGTTACTGTTCATGAAATATTTTATTTTCAACATTTATACTTCTCTTGTAGTTTATTTATTTCCTTGTTTCCTTTTCTTAACCAGGCTATTTTTTCCCTGTTGGAGCCCCTGGACTTATAGCATCCTGCTTTTCCAACTAGGGTTATAGCCTAGCTTATAATAATAATAATGGTAATAATATTAATAATTAATAATAATAATAATAATATTAATAATAATAATAATATTCTATTAGCGTGCCTTTCCCCATTCGTATGGGGTAACACGGTTGCCTTCTTGTGAAGGACTTTATAATAATAATAATAATAATAATAATACTTGATTTCCTAGGAGAAGTTACTCTCCACAACTCGGCCAGCATAGCTGTAAAAGTCCCAATTTCCCATCACTCCTTTTATTGACTGACGCTGCCCTCCCCAACATGAGCAGAATATCATTACTGTTACTGTACTCTGCGGTGACTGACCCCCCCCCCCCCCCTACCCCTACCTCTACCCCTATTCCTCCCTCCCTCTCTCTCTCTCTCTCTCTCTCTCTCTCTCTCTCTCTCTCTCTCTCTCTCTCTCTCTCTCTCTCTCTCTCCCTCTGTCTCCTCCCCCTTAGTGGCAAATTCCATTTTTTTTACTTGCTTGAATTATTTTATTGTCAGGTGGATCAATTGGCCTTTTTATTATCTCTATCTGCGAATTTTTATTTGTTCGTGTGAATATTTTTTTTATTATAAAATACATATTTATAATCTTACAGTTTATAACATATGTACATAATAGTATATTTGCATAAATAATTTTGTATTTAGAGTAAACTGTATTTACAATTGAAATTTTCTATCTTTTGTTATGAAATACAGATTTGCAATATTACAATTTATAAAATATAGACATCATAGTATATTTACATGAATAATTTTTTATTTTACATATACTGTATTTACAACTGAATTTTCTATCTTTTATTATGAAATACAGATTTACAATATTACAATTTATAACATATTTACAGTCTTACGATTCATAGCATATGTACATATAGTATATATACATAAATAATTTTTGTATTTTATATGTACTGTATTTACAATTGAATTTTCTATCTTCTATATGCAATACACATTTACAATCTTACAGTTTATAACATATTTACAGTCTTACAATTTATAAAATATATACATCATAGTATATTTACATAAATAGTTTTTTGTTTTACATATACTGTATATACAACGGAATTTACTATCTTTTAGTATGAAATACAGATTTACAGTCATACAATTTATAACATATATACATCATAGTATATTTACATAGATAATTTTTTCTTCATATAATTTATTTACAATTGAAATTTGTACTCTTTATCCAAATGTATTTTTAAATAAATAATATATCGACTCGTGGATCCTCTAGTAGAGTGAAATAAAAAGTTAGTGAACGAAAACCTCCTTGGTTTAGATGGACAGAAAACTGGTTCTAATTTGGTAGTGTTGCCTTTTGCAAGGTAACATATTTTAGGTTATGTGTCTTTACACAGGATCGTAGTTCATACATGTGATTGGTTTTTATGGATATTTACTTGTATATACTGTGTATACATGTGTGTGTGTATATGTATGTATATATATGTATGTGTATATATTTGTGTATATTATATACAAAAGGCACACAGATGATGAGAATCTACAGCAAGCTTAGACATAAACCTATATTTGTGTATATTATATACATACATACATATGTATATCTATCTATCTATATATATATATATATATATATATATATATATATATGTGTGTGTGTGTATGTGTGTATATTATATATATATATATATATATATATATATATATATATATATATATATATATATATACTACGCAGCTGGTACACGTATACAAGTCGGCCTATGAATGGACACTTGTCAAATAAACTTTTAATTTTAAAATTTCAATGAAGGAATTGAATATTTTAGCCTCTTTTATTTCCGATCTATTTTTAGAATGTTTTTCACATAAAATCGAGTGGATTTCAATATGATGTTTTAATTCACCCATGTATGTTTATTAAAAAGGTCATCCCGTCCAGGGTATGGATTCAGTGGCTAATTCGGTACTGGTTTATATTACATAATTTACTGAAACATACAGTATTTTTATGACAGTATTTTATGATTATGATTTCGAAAATATATTACGTTAATATTCAATGTTTTTTCATTTATTGTTTTTGTTTTTATAATTATTATGATTTCGAAAATATGTTACGTTAATATTCAATGTTTTTGCATTTTTTGTTTTTGTTTTTATAATTATAATCTGAAAAAAAAAATATTATTCAATATGTTTTTTGAATTTTTTGTTTTTATTTTTTTATAACTGCATAGTACAGCAATATTTTATAATTATGATTTAAAAAAAATACATTATTATTCAATATGTTTTTTGCATTTTTTGTTTTTGTTTTTTATAGCTGCATAATATAGTAATATTTTATAGTTATAATTTAAGAAATAATACATTATTATTCAATATGTTTTTTGCATTTTTTGTTTTTGTTTTTTTATAGCTGCATAGTATTGCAATATTTTATAATTATAATATAAAAAAAAATACATTATTATTCAATATGTTTTTTGCATTTTTTGTTTTTATAGCTGCATAGTATAGCAATATTTTATAATTATAATAT
Organism: Palaemon carinicauda; assembly: GCF_036898095.1. Lineage (NCBI taxonomy): Eukaryota > Metazoa > Arthropoda > Malacostraca > Decapoda > Palaemonidae > Palaemon > Palaemon carinicauda. Next base: position 201,714,315 of record NC_090726.1, read on the forward strand.
TAAAAAAAATACATTATTATTCAATATGTTTTTTGCATTTTTTGTTTTTATAGATGCATAGTATTGCAATATTTTATAATTATAATATAAAAAAATACATTATTATTCAATATGTTTTTTGCATTTTTTGTTTTTATAGCTGCATAGTATTGCAATAGTTTATAATTATAATATAAAAAAAAATACATTATTATTCAATATGTTTTTTGCATTTTTTGTTTTTATAGCTGCATAGTATAGCAATATTTTATAATTATAATCTAAAAAAAAATATTCAATATGTTTTTTGCATTTTTTGTTTTGGTTTTTATAGCTGCATAGTATAGCAATATTTTATAATTATGATCTAAAAAAAATACATTATTATTCAATATGGTTTTTGCATTTTTGTTTTATAGCTTTATGATATACAAGTAGCCATGTTTTATGATTATAGTCTCGAAAAAAATATTACTTTAATATTATTCAATATGGACTTTTGCATATATTTTTTGGTAGTTTTTTTATAGCTATTTTGATATAGGAAATATCTTATGGTTATAATCCAAAAAAAGAATATATATATATATATATATATATATATATATATATATATATATATACGTGTGTGTGTGTGTATTATTATACAGTTTGGTTTGTTTCATATATATATATATATATATATATATATATATATATATATATATATATATATGTGTGTGTGTGTGTGTGTGTGTGTATGTGTATTATTATACAGTTTGGTTTGTTTCATATATATATATATATATATATATATATATATATATATATATATATTTATATAT
>NC_090726.1:201720117-201722617 GCF_036898095.1 Palaemon carinicauda
AAAAGGGTCAAATATACTCATAGCTATAAAAGGGTCAAGTATTACATAGCTATAGAAGGGTCAAGTATACCCATAGATATAAAAGGGTCTAGTATACCCTTAGCTATAAAAGGGTCAAGTATATATATAGTTATAGAAGGGTCAATTCAAGTATACCCATAGCTATAAGAGGGTCAAGTAATACCATAGCTATGAAAGGGTCAAGTATATCAATAGCTATGAAAGGGTCAAGTGTTCCCATAGCTATAGAAGGGTCAAGGATACCCTTAGCTATAAAAGGGTCAGGTATATCCATAGCTTTGAAAGGGTCAAGTATTACCATAGCTATAAAAGGGTCAAGTATATATATATAGTTGTAGAAGGGTCAAGTCAAGTATACCCATAGCTATGAAAGGGTCAAGTATACCCCTAAGTAATGCAATTTTGTTTACAATTCAACAAAACATAGCCATGTGTCCTCCTCCTCCCCTGCCATATAAGTGTGCAAGAAAGAGGAGCTGGCTGGGGGAGAGGGGGAAAGGGGAGGGACTGAGGAGCTTGTGGGGGATGGGGGGGGGGGGTGAGGTAACCGAGCGGAAGTAATCCATCAGAGAAGAGAGATCCTCGTTCCTCACTCCAGACCACAGCGACTTTTTTCTTCGCTGTATTGACCCCCTTCTGCCATTTAGTTCGCGGATTATATGGTTTTTTATATCTTTTTATTTTTCATTTTTTTTTATTTCGCTTTAGTTGGGTGTTTTATTTTTTTCGGTTTTTTCGTTTTTTGTAGTTTTGGGGACACTTTGTTTTATGGAATTATCTCTTTAGAAATTTTACTATAAAAGAAATTATTACCTATATATATATATATATATATATATATATATATGTATATATATATATATGTATGTATGTATGTATATATGTATGTGTGTGTATATATATATATGTGTGTATATATATATATATATATATATATATATATATATATATATATATATATATATATATATATATATATACAGTATATATATATTGTGTATGTATTTGAATTAAGAGAGAGAGAGAGAGAGAGGAGAGAGGAGAGAGAGAGAGAGAGAGAGAGAGAGAGAGAGAGAGAGAGAGAGAGAGAATATATTTATTAAGGGAGAAGACAGCGTATAAGAACTGAGAGAGAGAGAGAGAGAGAGAGAGAGAGAGAGAGAGAGAGAGAGAGAGAGAGGGGAGAGAGAGAGAGAGAGAGAGAGAGAGAGAGAGAGAGAGAGAGAATATATCCATTAAGGGAGAAGACAGCGTATAAGAACTGAGAGAGAGAGAGAGAGAGAGAGAGAGAGAGAGAGAGAGAGAGAGAGAGAGAGAGAGAGAGAGAGAGAATACAGCGTATAAGAACTGAGAGAGAGAGAGAGAGAGAGGAGAGAGAGAGAGAGAGAGAGAGAGATAAAATATATCCATTAAGGGAGAAGAGAGCGTATAAGAACTGAGAGAGAGAGAGAGAGAGAGAGAGAGAGAGAGAGAGAGAGAGAGAGAGAGAGAGAGAGAGAGAGTGTGTGTCTACATCTGTCGTAAAATCTTCGAAAATATATTTCCTGCAACAAATTCCTGTGGGGACATTGTCACCACCAATGAAGTTTTATGGCGATGCTCACTTTTAACATCAGCCGTCTTGTGGACAGGCCTCCTACATTCCATTAGACGGAAGGAAGACGCGAGACGGGGTTCATGGACGGAAGGCGGCCATGTGACACGTTCTGTCAATATGCCGTCTCTGGAGAGGATAGCGTAAGGTCTATAGAGATGCGTTCAATAGATCTTGGTCCAGAGCGGAAAACTGTTTGCGTGTTTGGTCATTTTAAATCAAGTTAAGTGCATCAAAGGGCGAGCAAGAATTTGGGGTCATTTTCTGATTATTTATTATTATTATTATTATTATTATTATTATTACTTGCTAAGCTACAACCCTAGTTGGAAAAGCAGGATGCTATAAGCCCGGGGGGCTCCAACAGGGAAAAATAGCCCAGTTAGGAAAGGAAGCAAGGAAAAATGAAATATTTAAAAATAGTAACATTAAAATAAATATCTCCTATATAAAGTATAAAGACTTAACAAAACAAGAGGAAGAGAAATAAGATAGAACTCTAACCCAAGACAGTCTGATTTTGTAGATTTGAGAACAAAGTCCTCGGAAGAATATTTGGAGTTAAATGGCAGGAGAGGATTAGAAATGAAACTATAAGAGAGATTACTCGATTGTCATATGTGGATAAGATCATGGTGAGGGGTAGACCGAGATGGTTTGGTCATGTTCTTCGCACATCCCAAGAGAGATTAGTTTCCCCAAGCTTTCAGCTGGGCTTCACAAGGCATCAGAAGAGTTGGAAGACCCAGGCCTACATGGATGAGGACTATGAAACGTGAAGTAGATGATGATGAATTGGAAAGTATTGATTTAAAAGCTCAAGATAGAGACGATTAGCGAAATCCAACTGAGGCTCTTTGCGGCAATAGGCCTACGAGGAGATGA
>NC_090726.1:201732617-201758452 GCF_036898095.1 Palaemon carinicauda
CCCCTTTTTGCCATTTTCGGACACGTTGTGTCACCTGTATATTATTTGAGAAATGTTAATGACTCAAGGAATTCCCTGGTCGGCAGGTGTTCGTCATACTCATCCAGTTTTAATAAGTCCTTTCGTGAGAACGCCTTGTTAATAATGCATCTCTATTATGTGGGTGTTATTGCTAGAACAATGGAGGATAATAATAATCTGGCGTTTACACCGTTAGCTTATTTGGTCTGAATGCACCTTTTTTCTTTTCTCCAGCCATTATCATCATTTATGATTGAAAGATATATTGGTAAACACTCAACGCGGTCCATGATTCATCTCCCGTCTCCTCATCCCACTCAAAGAGGCAAGCCCACTTGAGGTAATTGAATTGGATATTAGCACAGTATTGCTGAACCCAGTCAACACTCCTCTTCCCTTCTGTCGAGAATCGTGTGAATATGACGGCTTTAAGGCCCACGAGCGGTAATGCCATTCCAGGTAGTCTGTTGTGATTGGAGGTTTAATATTTCTCTTATCATTGCATTGTCGTGTGATTTGTACCTGTTAGCACTGTTTATAGTCACTGCAAAGATTCAGGGCGCGATAAGCCCCGCCCACTGATGACGTCATCACTTTTAATGCGGGAGCCAACATGATTGGCGATGTCGTCATCAGGTGGTAGGGCTTATTTCACCCAGAATATCTGTGACGACTATAGCTTTTTTGGAAGCGTCGCTTCCTGGCTATTTGCCGGATTGGGGTTCGAGTCCCGTTCAAACTCAATAGTTTCCAGCAGTGTCTGCAACCTCACTATCCTTGTGAGTGTAGGGAAAGCCTATAGGTCTACCTGCTGAGTCATCAGCAGCCATTGCCTAGCCCTCCCTGGTCCTAGCTTGGATGGAAAGGATGCATGGGCACTGATCGTATGTATATTTGGTTAGTCTCTAGGCCATTGTCCTTCCAGAGCTGGTCACTGTCCCTTGTCTGCGCCATTCATGAGTGACATTTAAACCTTTAAAAACATCTAAATAACTTTTCATTTTGTATATAATAATATATACTCTTTTAGTAAATTTTAATTTTGGGGGGACAAATCAGTAACATCTCGGTATGTTCTTGCATATTCACGATGTAACATCTTGGCATATTGTTGGAGCATCCCTTTGCATCTTCACGATGTGACAGTTCCACTCTGCTGGGAAACCGTGGAACAATCTTCCTCATGCTGTTGTGGATGCTGAGACTCAGCAGGTTATGGGAGGCTGCAAACGTTGCTCAAAGGTGACATAATTATGTAAACTTTAAAAAGATGTAAGATGGATGCCCTCCTTATGTCTGCACCTGTCTCGCGCAGAGAGAGAGAGAGAGAGAGAGAGAGAGAGAGAGAGAAACGCAATGATCTTAAAATTCGTTAAATACACACAGAGAGAGAGAGAGAGAGAGAGAGAGAGAGAGAGAGAATTGCAATGATATTAAAATTCGTTAAATACAGAGAGAGAGAGAGAGAGAGAGAGAGAGAGAGAGACGCAATGATCTTAAAATTCGTTAAAGAGAGAGAGAGAGAGAGAGAGAGAGAGAGAGACGCAATGATCTTAAAATTCGTTAAAGAGAGAGAGAGAGAGAGAGAGAGAGAGAGAGGGTGGGTGGTGGGGACTGAGGTAAGATTCTAGATGTCTGCCACTTCCTATATCGATCGGTTGCTGGCTGAAGAAGTGGAGGTCTCGCCTGTTCCAAGGGGCCTTCTCCCTTTTGCTGTTTGAAGAAAGCAAATGGGAAGCTCTTGGAAGCTGCTGCTGCTTTTTTTGTTTCTTTCTACTGCTTTTATATGTGTGTTTTCTGCTGCTTTTCCCTCTGTGTGTTTAAGCACAGCTTTGAAATCGCTTGTGTGAGGACTTCGTCAGTCGCAGCTATGAGGTTCGTCTTAAATGTCCGTTGGAAGCTGCTGCTGCTTTTTTGTTTCTTTATATTGCTGTTTTCTGCTGCTTTTCCCTTTGTGTGTTTGAGCACAGTTTTGAGAATCGCTTGAATGTAGCTGCAGCTTTTGCTGTTTGAAGAAAGCAAATGGGAAGGCTCTTGGAAGTTGCTGCTGCTTTTATTGTTTCTTTCTACTGGTTTTATATTGCTGTTTTCTGCTGCTTTTCCATCTGTGCGTTTGAGCACAGCTTTGAGAATCACTTGAGTGAAGACTTCGTTCCTTTTCAAAGGTTTTTTTCTCTCATAAGATTTCACATTACTTAAAAGGATTTTACACTTAATGAAAAGTGAAGGTCGTGAAATTATCTACTTATAAAAACAGAAATGTTTAAAATTTACCATTTTTTCTTTCATAAGATTATTACTTAAAAGGATTTTACACTTAATGAAAAGTGAAGGTCGTGAAATGATCTACTTATAAAAAACAGAAATGTTCAAAATTTACCATTTTTCTTTCATAAGATTATTACTTAGAAGGATTTTACGCTTAATGAAAAGTGAAGGTCGTGAAATGATCTACTTATTAAAAACTGAAATATTGAAAGTACCAATGTACTTAATGTACATCATGTACTTGATCAATGTGCCCTTTCGAATAATGATTACCATTTTTTAGTGAAACTTTATTCTTTTTACATTTGGTATGATGTTGTGTGTACCTCAGCTTGTCTGTTGGTATGTCTAGATTATTAAGGAAATTTCTAATTATAAGGATAATAGCTTAAGTAAGAGAGAGAGAGAGAGAGAGAGAGAGAGAGAGAGAGAGAGCTTAAGGTTCGCTAAATTATTATTACTATTATTATTAGAGAGAGAGAGAGAGAGAGAGAGAGAGAGAGAGCTTAAGGTTCGCTAAATTATTATTACTATTATTATTATTAGAGAGAGAGAGAGAGATGAGAGAGAGAGAGAGAGAGAGCTTAAGGTTCGCTAAATTATTATTACAGAGAGAGAGAGAGAGAGAGAGAGAGAGAGAGAGAGATCTTAGGATTCGTTAAATACAGAGAGAGAGACAGACAGACAGACAGACAGACGGAAAGATCTTAGGATTCGTTAAATACAGAGAGAGAGAGAGAGAGAGAGAGAGAGAGAGCTTAAGATTCGCTAAATCATTATTACTATTATTACAGAGAGAGAGAGAGAGAGAGAGAGAGAGAGAGAGAGCTTAAGATTCGCTAATCATTATTACTATTATTACAGAGAGAGAGAGAGAGAGAGAGAGAGAGAGAGGAGACCTTAAAATTTGCTAAATACAGAGTAGCTCGTATCAATTTCGACTCGCAAAATGTGAAAATCACATGTCATATTTTCCGTGAAGTCTTCCACGAGATTTGATTGACATTGGAGTTATTTCTTCATTTCGGTCCAGAATCGTTTCTTGGAAATTATTTCAATAACGAGAAGGATTTTTTTTTCTTATGTTTGGTTCAGTTACTTATTCAGTTGTTGTTGTTTTTGTTGTGGTTGTTGTTATTATTATTATAAAAATTATTACTAAAATTATTATTATTATATTAAGATTATCATTATTACCATTATTATTATTACAATTATTATTATAATAATAATTAATATTATTATTATTATTATGATTATTATTATGATTATTATCATTATTATTATTATTTTTATTATCAAAATGATTAGAATTGTTATTATGAAAGTTATTATTATTAGAATTATTAGAATAATTATTATTAAAAAATTTTAAATTGTTATTATTAAATTTATTAAGATTATTATTATTAACATTATTAAAATAATTATTAATAAATCTATTATTGATGAAATTATTGAGATTATTTTTTATTAAAATTATTATTATTATTATTATTATTATTATTATTATTATCAATAACATGGTATGACAGGGTATAACCAGTGACCCCATACTATGTTGGTTTGCTGTGAGTGATCAGACGATTACTTCACCAAACATTTAATTGGGCTCCAAAAGGCATTAGAAGAGTTGGAAGACCTAGGCCTACATGGCTGAGGAATATGAAGCGTGAAGTAGATGATGGTGAATGGAGAAGTATTAAAAGCCCAAAATAGAGATGATTGTGGAAATGTAACTGAGGCCCTTTGCGTCAGTAGGCGTAAGAGATGATGATGATAGTGACATGGTATGGGGGAAGTAATTAACTTTTCACTATACCCATGTTCATAGTAGTAATCCAAATTACATAAATTCATATTACTTGTAATAGTCATCATTTATGTATTAATCTCGTTCAGCTAATTTTTTGAGAACTTGCAATATATAATTTAGTTTTATTTAGATATGCCAATTAGTTATTTAGGTCAAAAGATGAATGTGTCGTAATTTAGAAAGTGCACATCTTATCTCCACCGCGGCAGCTTATTTCTCGACCATTTTCTTGACCTTGACCTTTTGACCTTAACATGTATTAATTGGCGTGGATTTTCGTGCATTCAAATATGAACCAAGTTTGAAGTCTGTGACAACGATGTTCAAACTTATGGCTGATTATGTAAGTTGGACATTTTCCTTGACCGTGACCTTGACCTTTGACCTTAACATGTATTAATTGGCGTGGATTTTCGTGCATTCAAATATGAACCAAGTTTGAAGTCTGTGACTACGATGTTCAAACTTATGGCTGATTATGTAAGTTGGACATTTTCCTTGACCGTGACCTTGACCTTTGACCTTAACATGTATTAAATGGCGTGGATTTTCATGCATTCAAATATGAACCAAGTTTGAGGTCTCTGTTACAACGATGTCCAAACTTATGGCTGATTATGTAAATTGGACATTTTCCTTGACTGTGACCTTGACCTTTGACCTTAACATGTATTAATTGGCGTGGATTTTTATACACTCAAATATGAACCAAGTTTGAAGTCTCTGTGACAACAATGTCCAAAATTATCGGTGATTACGTGAATTGGACTTTTGCTTGACCGTGACCTTGCCCTTTGACCTTGACCTTCCAACATTTAATAATTTACAGCTTTTTACATAACAATGAATCTATGCAAATTTCGTTACTCGACGATTAAAATTATGTCCAGGAAGCTGTTCACAAACAAACACACACACAAACGCTCACATAAAGAGGGGCGAAAACATAACCTCCTTCCAACTTCGTTGGCTGAGGTAATAAAGATCGTTCTAAAACAAAATAAGGTACCAGAGGTAATAAAGATCGTTCTAAAACAAAGTAAGGTACCAGAGGCAATAAAGATCGTTCTAAAACAAAGTAAGGTACCAGAGGTAATAAAGATCGTTCTTTAAGGTACCAGAGGCAATAAAGATCGTTCTAAAACAAAGTAAGGTACCAGAGGCAATAAAGATCGTTCTAAAACGAAGTAAGGTACCAGAGGCAATAAAGATCGTTCTAAAACCAAGTAAGGTACCAGAGGCAATAAAGATCGTTCTAAAACGAAGTAAGGAACCAGAGGCATAAAGATCGTTCTAAAACGAAGTAAGGTACCAGAGGCAATAAAGATCGTTCTAAAACCAAGTAAGGTACCAGAGGCAATAAAGATCGTTCTAAAACGAAGTAAGGAACCAGAGGCATAAAGATCGTTCTAAAACGAAGTAAGGTACCAGAGGCAATAAAGATCGTTCTAAAACCAAGTAAGGAACCAGAGGCAATAAAGATCGTTCTAAAACCAAGTAAGGAACCAGAGGCAATAAAGATCGTTCTAAAACCAAGTAAGGTACCAGAGGCAATAAAGATCGTTCTAAAACCAAGTAAGGTACCAGAGGCAATAAAGATCGTTCTAAAACCAAGTAAGGTACCAGAGGCAATAAAGATCGTTCTAAAACGAAGTAAGGTACCAGAGGCAATAAAGATCGTTCTAAAACGAAGTAAGGTACCAGAGGCAATAAAGATCGTTCTAAAACAAAGTAAGGTACCAGAGGCAATAAAGATCGTTCTAAAACGAAGTAAGGTACCAGAGGCAATAAAGATCGTTCTATAACAAAGTAAGGTACCAGAGGCAATAAAGATCGTTCTAAAACAAAGTAAGGTACCAGAGGCAATACAGATCGTTCTATAACAAAGTAAGGTACCAGAGGCAATAAAGATCGTTCTAAAACAAAGTAAGGTACCAGAGGCAATAAAGATCGTTCTAAAACAAAGTAAGGTACCAGAGGCAATAAAGATCGTTATAACACGAAGTAAGGTACCAGAGGCAATAAAGATCGTTCTAAAACAAAGTAAGGTACCAGAGGCAATAAAGATCGTTCTAACACGAAGTAAGGTACCAGAGGCAATAAAGATCGTTCTAAAACAAAGTAAGGTACCAGAGGCAATAAAGATCGTTCTAAAACAAAGTAAGGTACCAGAGGCAATAAAGATCGTTCTAAAACAAAGTAAGGTACCAGAGGCAATAAAGATCGTTCTAAAACGAAGTAAGGTACCAGAGGCAATAAAGATCGTTCTATAACGAAGTAAGGTACCAGAGGCAATAAAGATCGTTCTAAAACAAAGTAAGGTACCAGAGGCAATACAGATCGTTCTAAAACAAAGTAAGGTACCAGAGGCAATACAGATCGTTCTATAACAAAGTAAGGTACCAGAGGCAATAAAGATCGTTCTAAAACAAAGTAAGGTACCAGAGGCAATAAAGATCGTTCTAAAACAAAGTAAGGTACCAGAGGCAATAAAGATCGTTATAACACGAATTAAGGTACCAGAGGCAATAAAGATCGTTCTAAAACAAAGTAAGGTACCAGAGGCAATAAAGATCGTTCTAACACGAAGTAAGGTACCAGAGGCAATAAAGATCGTTCTAAAACAAAGTAAGGTACCAGAGGCAATAAAGATCGTTCTAAAACAAAGTAAGGTACCAGAGGCAATAAAGATCGTTCTAAAACAAAGTAAGGTACCAGAGGCAATAAAGATCGTTCTAAAACGAAGTAAGGTACCAGAGGCAATAAAGATCGTTCTAAAACGAAGTAAGGTACCAGAGGCAATAAAGATCGTTCTAAAACAAAGTAAGGTACCAGAGGCAATAAAGATCGTTCTAAAACGAAGTAAGGTACCAGAGGCAATAAAGATCGTTCTATAACAAAGTAAGGTACCAGAGGCAATAAAGATCGTTCTAAAACAAAGTAAGGTACCAGAGGCAATACAGATCGTTCTATAACAAAGTAAGGTACCAGAGGCAATAAAGATCGTTCTAAAACAAAGTAAGGTACCAGAGGCAATAAAGATCGTTCTAAAACAAAGTAAGGTACCAGAGGCAATAAAGATCGTTATAACACGAAGTAAGGTACCAGAGGCAATAAAGATCGTTCTAAAACAAAGTAAGGTACCAGAGGCAATAAAGATCGTTCTAACACGAAGTAAGGTACCAGAGGCAATAAAGATCGTTCTAAAACAAAGTAAGGTACCAGAGGCAATAAAGATCGTTCTAAAACAAAGTAAGGTACCAGAGGCAATAAAGATCGTTCTAAAACAAAGTAAGGTACCAGAGGCAATAAAGATCGTTCTAAAACAAAGTAAGGTACCAGAGGCAATAAAGATCGTTCTAACACGAAGTAAGGTACCAGAGGCAATAAAGATCGTTCTAAAACAAAGTAAGGTACCAGAGGCAATAAAGATCGTTCTAAAACAAAGTAAGGTACCAGAGGCAATAAAGATCGTTCTAAAACAAAGTAAGGTACCAGAGGTAATAAAGATCGTTCTAAAACAAAGCAAGGTACCAATGCAGGGTGTTCTAATGCAGTCTTTGTCGATAGCTACCCGCATCATCATACCGTGACTAATTTATGAATAAAAAAAAAAACATATGATCAAATTAATTTCCCTTTTGTCTGCACGCATTCACACAAGCAGAAGTTGACCTGACCTATTTTATGAGTTGGGTTCATAGAACCACATCAGATCTATAGTGCATATAAACGCACATTTATTATTTTTATTATTATTATTATTGTTGTTGTTGTTGTTATTAGTTATCATTATTATTATTGTTATTATTATTGTTGTTGTTGTTATTAGTTTTTATTATTATTGTTGCTGTTATTAGTTATTATTATTATTATTATTATTATTATTATTGTTGTTGTTATTAGTTATTATTATTATTGTTATTATTATTGTTGTTGTTGTTGTAATTAGTTATTATTATTATTATTATTGTTGCTGTTATTAGTTATTATTATTATTATTATTATTATTATTATTGTTATTAGCCAAGCTACAACCCTAGTTGGAAAAGTATGGTGCTATAAACCCAGGGGCTCCAACAGGGAAAAATAGCCCTGTGAGGAAAGGAAAAAAAGAAATAAATATACTCCAAGAGAGGTAATGAACAATCAAAATGAAATATTTTAAGAACAGTAACAACATTGAATAAGTATTTCATCTATAAATTATGAAATCTTAAAAGAAACAGAGAAAGATAAATAAGAATGAATAGTGTGTCTGAGTGTACACTCAAGCAAGAGAACTCTACTCCAAGACAGTGAAAGACCATAATACAGAGGCTATACCACTACCCAAGGCTAGAGAACATTTGTTTTATTTTCTTATCCATATTATTATAATAAGCAGAGCTTTTAATATTATTACTGATGATAATAATAATGATGATGATAACAGCAACTAGAAAATCACTGTGATAGTGCAGACCCCCACCACGGCAGTTTATTTTTCGAAACCAGCTTGCCCTTCCCAGAATCAATTTAGGCCATAGGCTTATTTGAAGTCTGTGTGACAACCATGTGCGATATTTGGGGTTAAGGTTAGGTATAATTCGATCGACCTTTTACTCGACCTTGACCTTTGACCTAAGACTTTAAAAATCGAATCACTTCTACGTCTCAACATAACAATTAATCCCTGAAAGTTTCACTACTCCATGAGTAAATTTGTGCGCAGGAAGTTATTCACAAACAAACAAACAAAGGCGAAAACATAACCACCTCCCAACTTCATTTTACATTTTACATTGCATAGAAACCCAATGAATGACCCCATACAGCAAAACAAGTGAAATCCATAGCAATCAAGGGACCCTTGGTGTGTTGCAAGGTCACTAAAGCATCAGCATTGCACCGGCCATTGTGATCAGGAAGTCTGTTTTGCAATATTTATCTCGTGCAGGTCTCTCTCTGGGCTCCTGGGTCGTCCCGCCCACCTCGAAACACGCGATTTCTGACAGATCAATACAGTTCAGAGAGGCGTTATTATAGTTATACGTTATTTAATTAACTTTAATGTCAAATAATTACTAATTGATGCAATTTGAATGATAGGCCTTGGAACTTCCAACTAGGGTTGTAACTCTTGCTATTATTATTATTATTATTATTATTATTATTATTATTATTATTATTATTATTATTTACTACTTGCTAAGCTACGACCCTAGTTGGAAAAGCAGGATGCTATAAGCCTAGGGGCCCCAACATATTTCAACGACGAAAAATTACATTTTCCACATTTCTTTTTGATAAAAAAAAAAAATGAATACGACTAATATCAAAAGAAGTAAAATTAACAAACTATAATAAGAAAAATAGATATTTTCAAGTTGAATAAAAAAGAAAAATACACAAGAATTTTTTTTTTCAACATTATTACAAAATATTCATAACTTCTTAAATATCCAAAAGACACGACTCCCCTTTTAACATGCTAATCTCCCATATTCGCATTGCCATTAACCCAATCTCAACACCGAAAAACTGGGCCAAGTCTTGCGATTACACGCATGTCCGTCAATTGGCTTACAGGAGAAATGATAGTGTCAAGGATAAATGTTAACTGGGTGAATGAGAAGTTCTTAGGATGCTGTGTTGAAATGGATAATTTTGATTAATAATTTGAGTGAGTTCAACATCTTCTGGTTGTACATGAGAGAGAGAGAGAGAGAGAGAGAGAGAGAGAGAGAATGTCTATATTTCCTGGTTATAAATGAAATATAAAATATGAGAGAGAGAGAGAGAGAGAGAGAGAGAGAGAGAGAGGTAATAGCATTACAATTCTAACAGAATATCTATTTATCATTTTCAATGTATAAATAACGAGAGAGAGAGAGAGAGAGAGAGAGAGAGAGAGAGAGAGAATGTCTTTATTTCCTGTTTGTAAATGAAATATAAAATATGTGAGAGAGAGAGAGAGAGAGAGAGAGAGAGAGAGAGAGGTAATAGCATTACAATTCTAACAGAATATCTATTTATCATTTTCAATGTATAAATAATGAGAGAGAGAGAGAGAGAGAGAGAGAGAGAGAGAGAGAGAATGTCTATATTTCCTGGTTATAAATGAAATATAAAATATGAGAGAGAGAGAGAGAGAGAGAGAGAGAGAGAGAGAGAGAGGTAATAGCATTACAATTCTAACAGAATATCTATTTATCATTTTCAATGTATAAATAACGAGAGAGAGAGAGAGAGAGAGAGAGAGAGAGAGAGAGAGAGAATGTCTTTATTTCCTGTTTGTAAATGAAATATAAAATATGTGAGAAAGAGAGAGAGAGAGAGAGAGAGAGAGAGAGAGAGAGAGAGCCTTACCTTATTGCCTTATTTTTTGTTTGGGTTCCCCCAGGTCCCTCAGTGTGAGGCACCTCGTATATCCACCAGAGAGTTGCTAATACATCTTCCAGTGTATTTTGCATCTTCCAGTCTTGGATGGTCTGGGATGCATCTTAGGTATTTATCGAGCTGATTTTTAAACGCATCTACGCTCACTCCTGATATGTTTCTTAGATGAGCTGGCAGCACATTAAATAGTCGCTGCATTATCGATGCTGGTGCGTTGTGGATTAATGTCCTGTGCGCCTTTCTCAGTTTACCTGGAATGCTTTTTGGCACTATTAATCTACCTCGGCTTGCTCTTTCTGATACTTTAAGCTCCATGATGTTTTCAGCAATTCCTTCTATTTGCTTCCATGCTTGTATTATCATGTAGCGTTCTCTTCTCCTTTCTAGACTGTATAGTTTTAAAAATTGCAGTCTTTCCCAGTAATCAAGGTCCTTAACTTCTTCTATTCTAGCAGTATAGGACCTTTGTACACTCTCTATTTGCGCAATATCCTTTTGGTAGTGTGGGTACCATATCACATTGCAGTACTCGAGTGTACTACGCACATAAGTTTTGTAAAGCATAATCATGTGTTCAGCTTTTCTTGTTTTAAAGTGTCTGAATAACATTCCCATTTTTGCTTTACATTTAGCCAACAGTGTTGCTATTTGGTCGTTGCATAACATATTCCTATTTAAAATTACACCAAGGTCTTTAATTGCTTCCTTGTTTGTGATTGTCTCATTATTAGGTCCCTTGTATGCATACACCATTCCTTCTCTGTTTCCATAATTTATTGATTCGAATTTATCGGAGTTAAATACCATCCTATTTATCTCCGCCCATTCATATATTTTGTTTAGATCTCTTTGTAGTGAGTTCCTATCTTCATCACAAGTAATTTCTCTACTTATTCTTGTGTCATCGGCGAAACTTCTCACTACGGAGTTTTCAACATCACAGTCTATGTCTGAGATCATAATAACAAATAGCAGTGCAGCTAATACCGTACCTTGGGGCACACCAGATATTACCTGGGCTTCATCTGATTTCTCGTCATTTGCAACCACTATCTGTTTTCTGTTTTGCAGGAATTCTTTTACCCATTTTCCTATCTTTCCCACAATATTATGCTTTCTCATTTTTTTCTCCAATATGTTATGGTCTACCTTGTCAAAGGCTTTTGCAAAATCTAGATAGATCACATCTGTGTCTTTTTCATATATCATATTATTGTATATGTTTTCATAGTGAGCTATCAGTTGGGTCTGTGTACTTTTTCCAGGTACGAAACCGTGTTGACCCATATTAAACAAATTATTTTTGACCAAATGGTTCATTATTTTCTTTTTTATTACCCTCTCATACACTTTCATAATATGTGATGTTAGACTAACAGGTCTATAATTGCTTGCCTCTAGTCTTGATCCACTTTTGAAGATAGGGGTTATATAAGCTAATTTATGTTTAACATATATCTCGCTCATATCTATACTCTGTCTTAGCAGTATTGCAAGTGGCTTCGCGATAGTGTTTGCAGTTTTTTTAACAAAATCGCTGGAACTCCATCTGGTCCGGCTGCCGATCCATTTTTAATTTCGTTTATAGCCGTGACAATATCTGCTTCATTAATATCTATATCCGTTAGATATTCAACATTTTCTTCTCTCATTTCTGTTTCATTATTCTCATTCGCAATTCTTGGCGTGAACTCACTCTTATATTTTTCTGCTAATATGTTGCATATTTCCTTTTTTTCATTCGTTAGCCGTCCTTCAATTCTTAGAGGGCCTATTTCTATTCTCCTTTTATTCATCTTTTTTGCATAGGAGTAAAGTACTTTGGGGTTTCTTTTTATATTTTGAAGTGTCCTTTCTTCTAAGTCCCTTTTTTCATTTTCTTTCGACTGTATAATCTTTTGTTCTGCATTTTCTATCTTACATTTTATTTCCCTCATTTTCCACACATTTTTTTCTTTTGCAAGATTTTTCTTCCACTTTTTAATTTTCTGAAATAAGATCCTTCTGTCTCTTGGTATGCACGTCTTTTGTTTATTGTTCTTTTTCGGTACATATTTTTCAACAATTTTCTCCAGTATTTTGTACAGTATATCCGTATTTACCTGTATATTATCACTTATAAATACATTTTTCCATTCTTTATTCAGTTCTTCATTTATTTCTGACCATTTTATATTCTTACTGTAAAAGTTATATTTTCCATATCCTTCCCAAAGTTTTGTGCTTTTATTAATTCTGTGATCACTTGCTTTGGAATGAACTATCAATTCTATGACATTGTGGTCTGAAATTCCCGTGTTATACACTATTATTTCTTTAACATAATTCACCTCATTCACAAATACTAGATCTAGGACATTTTCCTTTCTTGTTGGAATGTGGTTTATTTGTTGCATATTATGTTCTAATAGCATATCTTGAAGCTTTTCAAATTGCCTCTTATCTTCTGCGCTACTATTACTATCTTTTTTATATGTATACATACAACCACTTTCTTCTATCCGTTCTTTCCAATCCACGAAAGGAAAGTTAAAATCTCCGGATAGGAGTATATTCCAGTCTTTATGGTTTCTACATATACCATCTATTTTTTCTATTATTATGTCAAACTCCTTAGTGTTTGGGGGTCTGTAAACTACAATATTCATTAGTTTTTCAAATTCAAATTCTACCGCAATCAATTCACATTCTGTGTTGCTGTATTTTTCACATACTTTTCCTTGATTTATGTCTCTTCCATATATTGCGGTTCCCCCTTGATTCCTATTTTTTCTGTCTGATCTATAAGTTTGGAAACCCTTTATCTGGTCATCACTGCCAGTCTCTTGGGAATACCATGTTTCACTTATATTTAATATATCTATTTTTTCAATTTGGGTTAGTTCTTCTAAGAACTCTATTTTCCTTTTAGAGTTACTCGTGACTAAACCCTGTGCATTCATTACTATTATGGTTTGTGTTTCATCCCCATTATTTAATATTGGTAATAATATGGATTCTCCCATGCTTCCTTCCTGTTCTGATATGATGTTCTTTTCTTCATTTCCCGGAATTCTGCCATTAAAAAATCCAACTTTTCTATTATATTTGCTCTTTCGCCTTCATATTTATTTGTGTGTGTATACCTGCAACTGTCCCCATATCTGCACCAACCCCTGGCATTATAGATGCATTCTTTGTAGTTGGGCTCTACATGTGCCGGTTTAGGTTGAAAGGCCTCATATCTTGGGGCTCTTGGTTCAAAGCGCGGTATATACACGGCCTGCTTTTTTGTTTCTTTTTTTGTTTCTTTTTTGCTTTCATTTTTCTTTTCAGTTTGCTGAGTTTTCTTACTTTCATTCATGGTTGCAGGATGCATATATCGACATTTTTTGTTGTAAATGCATCCTTTTCCTTCTTTTAGGTTTTTGCATATTTTTGGATGGAGATCTCTGCATTCGTCTCCATATCCGTCTAAATACGCACATTTACCATATATTTCATAATTATGGCATATCTTTGGATGCTTGTAGTAGCATCTTTCGCCAAATCTGCAATTCCCTCTTTTCAGCATATTGCAGACTATATCCTTCTTTTCTATTTTTTCTTGTTCTTGCTCTTCCCTAAAATTATGTAGGTCCGGGTAGAGTCTCTTGGGTCTATTATTTGTTTCCATCTGATAATTTATTTCTTCATAAGTATGTTGTTGGATGGCATCATAGGTTATATCAATGATTTCTTCTGCATCCTTACACATATCCTGTTCATTGTTCTCTTCTTCTTTTTCTTCTTCTTCTTCTTCTGTTTCTTCTTCTTCCTCTTCTTTATCTTCAACTATTTGCAGATTTAGTCTCGACTTAATTATATTTTCTATCCAGACTAAGCATGTTGAGCAGAATACCTTTGTGTCTTTATTTTTTATTTTTTGCTGTATTTCAGCACATGTGGGATGTGTTGGGACATGACAGGCATCACATTTTCTAATCAATTGTTGAGGATTATTAATGGAATACCATATCTTACATGTATTACACCATTTTGGCATTCTTTTTCCCATTGCATCAATCAGCATATTCACCATATTGGACTTCTTATTGTTCTTTGATGGAATGTGTTGATTGATGTAGACTTTCTTTATAAGTCTCTTTAGCACTTGGATTTTCTTTGGAATTTCTTCTATTATTTTGCTGATGTTTTCCGCAGATTTGCTCCAGTTTATTGGATCATATTGTTTCAATATGTCTGCGAATATTCTTCCGTCACATTGGTTGACGTTACTAGTGACCTCTGTTATCAGACGGTCGAGCTCCTGTTTCGCCAACTCATGGAATTTATTTTTGCTGAGTCCAGCGATGTCTCTCCAAGCCTTGCCCGTGTTGTACATAGCCATCTTGATTAGATTTTTAGTAATTCACAAGATAACTATTCTATGCCGACGTTTTATCCCACTTCTCCGACCTCAAACTAATCACTGACTATTCACGAAAACTTGTAGCTATATTGCACTCGATAGCCTTTTGTTATCCGCGTTAAATCATGATATTTATAGGGCCGCAAAAGTTTAATCACTCACCGGCACACAGATACAAAACTGAGAGAGAGGTAATAGCATTACAATTCTAACAGAATATCTATTTATCATTTTCAATGTATAAATAATGAGAGAGAGAGAGAGAGAGTGAGAGAGAGAGAGAGAGAGAGAGAGAGAGAGAGAGAGAATGTCTGTATTTCCTGTTTGTAAATGAAATATAAAATATGTGAGAGAGAGAGAGAGAGAGAGAGAGAGAGAGGTAATAGCATTACAATTCTAACAGAATATCTATTTATCATTTTCAATGTATAAATAATGAGAGAGAGAGAGAGAGAGAGAGAGAGAGAGAGAATGTCTATATTTCCTGTTTGTAAATGAAATATAAAATATGAGAGAGAGAGAGAGAGAGAGAGAGAGAGAGAGAGAGAGAGCCTTACCTTACCTTATTGCCTTATTTTTTGTTTGGGTTCCCCCAGGTCCCTCAGTGTGAGGCACCTCGTATATCCACCAGAGAGTTGCTAATGCATCTTCCGGTGTATTTTGCATCTTCCAGTCTTGGATGGTCTGGGATGCATCTTAGGTATTTATCGAGCTTATTCTTAAACACATATACGCTCACTCCTGATATGTTTCTTAGATGAGCTGGCAGCACATTAAATAGTCGCTGCATTATCGATGCTGGTGCGTAGTGGATTAATGTCCTGTGCGCCTTTCTTAGTTTACCTGGAATATTTTTTGGCACTATTAATCTACCTCGGCTTGCTCTTTCTGATATTTTAAGCTCCATGATGTTTTCAGTAATTCCTTCTATTTGCTTCCATGCTTGTATTATCATGTAGCGTTCTCTTCTCCTTTCTAGACTGTATAGTTTTAAAAATTGCAGTCTTTCCCAGTAGTCAAGGTCCTTAACTTCTTCTATTCTAGCAGTATAGGACCTTTGTACACTCTCTATTTGCGCAATATCCTTTTGGTAGTGTGGGTACCATATCACATTGCAGTACTCGAGTGTACTACGTACATAAGTTTTGTAAAGCATAATCATGTGTTCAGCTTTTCTTGTTTTAAAGTGTCTGAATAACATTCCCATTTTTGCTTTACATTTAGCCAACTGTTGCTATTTGGTCGTTGCATAACATATTCCTATTTAACATTACCCCAAGGTCTTTAATTGCTTCCTTGTTTGTGATTGTCTCATTATTAGGTCCCTTGTATGCATACACCATTCCTTCTCTGTTTCCATAATTTATTGATTCGAATTTATCGGAGTTAAATACCATCCTATTTATCTCCGCCCATTCATATATTTTGTTTAGATCTCTTTGTAGTGAGTTCCTATCTTCATCACAAGTAATTTCTCTACTTATTCTTGTGTCATCGGCGAAACTTCTCACTACAGAGTTTTCAACATCACAGTCTATGTCTGAGATCATAATAACAAACAGCAGTGCAGCTAATACCGTACCTTGTGGCACACCAGATATTACCTGGGCTTCATCTGATTTCTCGTCATTTGCAACCACTATCTGTTTTCTGTTTTGCAGGAATTCTTTTACCCATTTTCCTATCTTCCCCACAATATTATGCTTTCTCATTTTTTTCTCCAATATGTTATGGTCTACCTTGTCAAAGGCTTTTGCAAAATCTAGATAGATCACATCTGTGTTTTTTTCATTTATCATATTTTTGTATATGTTTTCATAGTGTGCTATCAGTTGGGTCTGTGTACTTTTTCCAGGCACGAAACCGTGTTGACCCATATTAAACAAATTATTTTTAACCAAATGGTTCATTATTTTCTTTTTTATTACCCTCTCATGCACTTTCATAATATGTGATGTTAGACTAACAGGTCTATAATTGCTTGCCTCTAGTCTTGATCCACTTTTGAAGATAGGGGTTATATAAGCTAATTTATGTTTAACATATATCTCGCTCATATCTACACTTTGTCTTGGCAGTATTGCAAGCGGCTTCGCGATACAAAATCGCTGGAACTCCATCTGGTCCGGCTGCTGATCCATTTTTAATTTCGTTTATAGCATTGACAATATCTGCTTCATTAATATTTATATCCGTTAGATATTCAACATTTTCATCTCTCATTTCTGTTTCATTATTTTCATTCGCAATTCTTGGCGTGAACTCACTCTTATATTTTTCTGCTAATATGTTGCATATTTCCTTTTTTTCATTCGTTAGCCGTCCTTCAATTCTTAGAGGGCCTATTTCTACTCTCCCTTTATTCATCTTTTTTGCATAGGAGTAAAGTACTTTGGGGTTTCTTTTTATATTTTGAAGTGTCCTTTCTTCTAAGTCCCTTTTTTCATTTTCTTTCGACTGTATAATCTTTTGTTCTGCATTTTCTATCTTACATTTTATTTCCCTCATTTCCCACACATTTTTTTCTTTTGCAAGATTTTTCTTCCATTTTCTAATGTTCTGAAATAAGATCCTTCTGTCTCTTGGTATGCACGTCTTTTGTTTATTGTTTTTTTTCGGTACATATTTTTCAACAATTTTCTCCAGTATTTTGTACAGTATGTCCGTATTTACCTGTATATTATCACTTACAAATACATTTTTCCATTCTTTATTCAGTTCTTCATTTATTTCTGACCATTTTATATTCTTACTGTAAAAATTATATTTTCCATATCCTTCCCAAAGTTTTGTGCTTTTATTAATTCTGTGATCACTTGCTTTGGAATGGACTATCAATTCTATGACATTGTGGTCTGAAATTCCCGTGTTATACACTATTATTTCTTTAACATAATTCACCTCATTCACAAATACTAGATCTAGGACATTTTCCTTTCTTGTTGGAATGTGGTTTATTTGTTGCATATTATGTTCTAATAGCATATCTTGAAGCTTTTCAAATTGCCTCTTATCTTCTGCGCTACTATTACTCTTTTTTTTATATGTATACATACAACCACTTTCTTCTATCCGTTCTTTCCAATCCACGAAAGGAAAGTTAAAATCTCCGGATAGGAGTATATTCCAGTCTTTATGGTTTCTACATATATCATCTATTTTTTCTATTATTATGTCAAACTCCTTAGTGTTTGGGGGTCTGTAAACTACAATATTCACTAGCTTTTCAAATTCAAATTCTACCGCAATCAATTCACATTCTGTGTTGCTGTATTTTCACAGACTTTTCCTTGATTTATGTCTCTTCCATATATTGCGGTTCCCCCTTGATTCCTATTTTTTCTGTCTGATCTATAAGTTTGGAAACCCTTTATCTGGTCATCACTGCCAGTCTCTTGGGAATACCATGTTTCACTTATATTTAATATATCTATTTTTTCAATTTGGGTTAGTTCTTCTAAGAACTCTATTTTCCTTTTAGAGTTACCCGTGACTAAACCCTGTGCATTCATCACTATTATGGATTGTGTTTCATCCCCATTATTTAATATTGGTAATAATATGGATTCTCCCATGCTTCCTTCCTGTTCTGATATGATGTTCTTTTCTTCATTTCCCGGAATTCTGCCGTTAAAAAATCCAACTTTTCTATTATATTTGCTCTTTCGCCTTCATATTTATTTTTGTGTGTATACCTGCAATTATCCCCATATCTGTACCAACCCCTGGCATTATAGATACATTCTTTGTAGTTGGGCTCTAAATGTGCAGATTTGGGTTGAAAGGCCTCATATTTTGGGGCTCTTGGTTCATAGCGCGGTATATACAAGGCCTGCTTTTTTTTTTTTTCTTTTTTGCTTTCATTTTTCTTTTCAGTTTGCTGAGTTTTCTTACTTTCATTCATGGTTGCAGGATGTATTTATCGACATTTTTTGTTGAAACTGCATCCTTTTCCTTCATTTAGGTTTTTGCATATTTTTGGATGGAGATCTCTGCATTCGTCTCCATATCCGTCTAAATACGCACATTTACCATATATTTCATAATTATGGCATATCTTTGGATGCTTGTAGTAGCATCTTTCGCCAAATCTGCAATTCCCTCTTTTCAGCATATTGCAGACTATATCCTTCTTATCTTTTTTTTCTTGTTCTTGCTCTTCCCTAAAATTATGTAGGTCTGGGTAGAGTCTCTTAGGTCTATTATTTGTTTCCATCTGGTAATTTATTTCTTCATAAGTATGTCGTTGGATGGCATCATAAGTTATATCAATGATTTCTTCTGCATCCTTACACATATCCTGTTCATTTTTCTCTTCTTCTTCTTTTTCTTCTTCTTCTTCTTCTTCTTCCTCTTCTTTATCTTCAACCATTTGCAGATTTAGTCTCGACTTAATTATATTTTCTATCCAGAGAGAGAGAGAGAGAGAGAGGTAATAGCACTACAATTCTAACAGAATATCTATTTATCATTTTCAATGTATAAATAACGAGAGAGAGAGAGAGAGAGAGAGAGAGAGAGAGAGAGAGAGCCAGCTTTACTCGTAATAGCATTACAAATCTAACAGATAATCTATCCATCATTTTCAATGTATAAATAACAAAACAAACTTATTACTACCATTTGTAATGACTCAAACTGACGCATATAAATAGACCCCCCCAAAAAAAAAAAAATAGATCACGAAAACACTTCTACCTCATGAAGTCGGCCATTCATAAAAAATCCCACCCAATCAATAAATAGCTTAATCATTGATAAAACTATCATTTAAATTCGTGGCACTTCAAAGGTGTTTATTCATAACCGATTTTACACATTTATGAGACAAGTGCGAATCCCAAAGCGTCAAAACAGCCCGAAATAGAGAAGCGAAATGTCAGGCTCAAAGGAGGCCCCGGGTTTAAGGTAGTCCCTAGTAGCTTTGCTTCAATGTGATTCTCCGTCAGAGGCGAGGATGGTCGGGGACCTGGCTGGGACTTGGTTGGGGCCCTGGTGGGGATATTGTGGTTGGGGACCTTGTCGGGCTTCAGGGACCTAGTGGGGACATGGTCGTCTGTAACCTGGCGGGGACTTGGTAGGGGGACCTACTGGGACTTGCTTGGGGCCCTGGTGGGGATATGGTGGTTGGGGACCTTCTCGGGACTTCAGGGACCTAGTGGGGACATGGTCGTCGGAGGCCATGGCGGGGACTTTTAAGTCAGGGACCTGGTGGGGGCTTGGTTGGGGACCTGGTAGGGACTTGGTCGTCGGAGACTAGACGGGGACTTTGTCATCAGGGACCTGGTGAGGACATGGTGGTTGGGGACCTAGTGGGGACTTGGTTGTGGACCTGGTGAGGACTTTGTTGTCTGGGACCTGGTGGGGACCTGGTCGTTGAGGACCCGGTGGGGATTTGGTCGTCAGTGACATGGCGGAGACTTGGTCGGGGACCTGGCGGGGACTTAATCGGGGACCTGGTAGGGACTTGGTCGTCGGGGACCAGGTGGGAACTTGATCGTTGGGAACCTGGTGGTGACTTGATCGTTGGGAACTTGATCGTTGGGAACCTGGTGGTGACTTGATCGTTGGGAACCTGGTGGGGACTTTGTCGTCGAGGACCTGGCAGGAGCTTTGTCATCAGGGAAATGGTGGGGATTTGGTCGTTGGGGACCTGGTCAAGGTCAAGGTCAAGCAAAAGATCGACCGAATTAACCCTAACCTTACCCCTAAGTTCGCACGTGGTTGTCACACAAACCTCAAATACGCCTACGGTCTAAATTGATTTTGGGAAAGGCAAGCTTGTTTCGAGAAATAAGCTGCCGTGACGGAGGTCTGCACTCTCAGAGGGCTTTTCTAGTTTTTCACGTATTTTCCTTTTGGCTTATCAAATCTGAGAAGACACGAAGTGAGCCTTCAAGGAAAACAGGATGTAAAGCAAATAAAGATAACAGTATTTTTTTTGGATAATCACGGCCAGGGTTATTTCCTAGCATGTACAGTTGGCTTCATACCGGTACACTTCACGGGAAGGTACATCTGATCGCTATACATTGTAGCATTTAACGTTGTTTAGCTAAACAGAAGCTGTTAGTAACGCTGGCTGTAAAATAAAGTAACAGATTGTAAACACGATATCAAAAGTATGTTTATTAATTTTACGAAGTGATAAACAAATAGCAATATATTTATGTACAGCTTCCAGTGAAGTGTACCGGAATTGATGACGCCAGCTGTACCCTAAAGAGAATTTGAAAAGAAATGTGACTGAGATTGTAAACACAAGAACAAAAATATGTTTATTAATTTTACGAAGTGATGTTAAACAAACAACAATATTTTTCTACACAGCTTTTGACGCGAAGTGTACCGGAATTGATGAAGCCAACTGTACCCTAAAGAGAACTAACTCTCACTTTAATAGAAACAAAGTCTAGAAATAAATCTCCCTTAAACAAAGAAGTGAAATCCTTAGGGGGGAAAAAACTCTCCCATTGTTTACGTGACCTTGACCTTCCACAGCTCTAGTCAGAAAGGGGGGGGGGGGGGGGTCATAAATATGCAAGTACTTGAGGAAAACATGCACGGTTTTCCCAACTTCATTCTTTAAACTTGGGAAATACTGAGGTAAGGAAATGTTTCAGGGGAAATCATCTTAATCACTGAGAGAAATAAGTTATGGAAATATATTGGACCACATTGCATATCCACGCCTGGGAAGGATTGTATTCTTTAATTGAAATCACACGAATTAGTAATAATAATAATAATGATAATAATAATAATAATAATAATAATAATAATAATAGTATCATCATCATCATCCTTATTATTATTATTATTAACATCATCATCATCATTATTATCATTCTTATTATTATTACTATATTATTATTATTATTATTATTATTATTATTATTACTATCATCATCATAATCCTCATTATTATTATTATTATTATTATTATTATTATTTTTATTATCATTATTATTATTATTATTATTATTATTATTATTATTACTACCATTATTATTATTATTACTATCATCATCCTCATCATTATTATTATTATTATTATTAT
Source organism: Palaemon carinicauda (assembly GCF_036898095.1). Classification (NCBI taxonomy): domain Eukaryota; kingdom Metazoa; phylum Arthropoda; class Malacostraca; order Decapoda; family Palaemonidae; genus Palaemon; species Palaemon carinicauda. The sequence continues at coordinate 201,754,554 of NC_090726.1, forward strand.
TATTATTATTATCATTTTATAGGTAGTAGGTTGGCCAGGGCACAAGCCACCCTTTGAGATACTACCGCTAGAGTTATGGATCTCTGACTGGCCAGACAGTACTACATTGGATCCTTCTCTCTGGTTACGGTCTATTTTCCCTTTGGCTACACACACACCGAATAGTCTGTCGTATTCTTTACATATTCTCCTGTCTTCATATACCTGACAATATTGAGATTACCAAACAATTCTTCTTCGCCCAAGGGGTTAACTACTGCAATGTAATTGTTCAGTGGCTACTTTCCTCTTGGTAAGGGTAGAAGAGACTCTCTTAGCTGTGGTAAGCAGCTCTTCTAGGAGAAGGACACTCCAAAATCAGACCATTATTCTCTGGTCTTGGATAGTGCCATAGCCTCTGTACCATGGTCTTCCACTGTCTTGGGTTAGAGTTCTCTTGCTTGAGGGTACACTCGGGCACACTAGTCTATCTTATTTCTGTTCCTCTTGTTTTGTTAAAGTATTTATAGTTTATATAGGAAATATTAATTTAATGTTGTTACTTTTCTTAAAATATTTTACTTTTTCCTTGTTTCCTTTCCTCACTGGGCTATTTTCCCTGTTGGGGCCCCTGGGCTTATAGCATCCTGCTTTTCGAACTAGGGTTGTAGCTTAACAAGTAATGATAATAATAATAATAATAATAATGTAGGATTTCTAGTGTCCCGCGGGAGCAAGTCGTCCTTAAGGTTTGCTTTCTTGTTTTGAAGGTTTAAAGGCTGCTCATGAATGGCAGGAGCAAGGGACAATGACATTGCCCTAGAGACTGACCATATACACAAATGATCAGCGCCCAAGCTCCCTCTCCACCCAAGTTAGGACAAGGAGGGCTAGGCAATGGTTGCTGATCACTCAGCAGATAGACCTATAGGCTTCTCCCCCCCATCCTTAGCTCACAAGGATGGTAAGGTTGTAGTGACCAAAGGAAATAACTAGAAAAACACTGAGAATGCAGACCGCCGTCACGGCAGCTTATTTATGGCTTAATTCAATCGACCTTTTGCTCGACCTTGACCTTTGACATAGGACTTTCAAAAATGAATCACTTCCACGTCTGTACATAACAATTAATCCCTTAAAGTTTTGCTACTCTGTGAGTAAGATTGTGGTCAGGAAGTTGTTCACAAACAAACACACAAATGGATCAACGGGGACGAAAACATAACCTCCTCCCAACTTGGTTGGCGTAGGTAATAAAGTAAAGATATATTTGAGAAAGTCATCGTCTAGAGATGTATTGTATTTATTGTATCTACTGTATTATGTAATACAGTTAGAAATTTTATTCATTATCATTTTATATATATATTGTCTATGTTAAGTAGTAAATTATTTTCCTTATTTCCCTTTAATTCTGATAAATATTCTACTGCTAGAGAGTTATGGGGTCCTTTGACTGGCCAGACAGTACTACATTGGCTCCTTTTCTCTGGTTACGGTTCATTTTCCTTTGCCTACACAGACACCGAATAGTCTGGCATATTCTTTACAGATTCTCCTCTCTCCTCAGACCCCTGACAACACTGAGATTACCAAACTATTCTTCTTCTCTCAAGGGGTTAACTACTGCACTGTCATTATTCAGTGGCTACTTTCCTCTTGGTAAGGGTAGAAGAGACTCTCTAGCTATAGTAAGCAGCTCTTCTAGGAAAAGGACACTCCAAAATCAAACCATTGTTCTTTTTTCTTTGGTAGTGCCATAGTCTCTGTACCATGGTCTTTCATTGTCTTGGGTTAGAGTTCTCTTGCTTGAGGGTACACTCGGGCACACTATTCTATCTTATTTCTCTTCCTCTTGTTTTGTTAAAATTTTTATAGTTCATAGTTTATAGTTTTGTTTTAATGTTACTGTTCTTAAAATATTTTATTTTTCGTTGTTTCCTTTCCTCACAGGGCTATTTTTCCTGTCGGAGTCCCTGGGCTCATAGCATCCTACTTTTCCAACTAGGGTTGTAGCATAGCAAGTAATAATGATAATACTACAATACAAGAAACATTTATCCATAGCTCCTTCGAAATAACGCCCCCTCCCCTTGGTGAAATCGGGGGGTTTATTCCCCCTTTTATTGTTATGAGTCTGTACTGCATTGCATGCTGATACCTGGACTGGTCTGTTCCCCTTTTATGACCCTTCAGGGCCAATTATGACCTTTTGAGCAAAGGTCGCGTTCTGCTCTGGCGAAAACATGTCTGATCTCATATGCCAAAAGTTAAAGATATCTGCATGAAAATAAGAACATATTAAAGTACTCTATTTTGCTGTGAAAGAGTCTATTTCGTCAGTCATTCTAATAGCTTTTTTCTTTCTTATTTCAGGTATGATGATGTTTTGCAGTTATGAAAAGGGGACTTAGTATAAACGGTATGTAGAGCTCTCACACACAAACAGTGCCTCAGCCTCTGTACCATAATGGCCTTCCACTGCCTTGGGTTAGAATTCTCTTGCTTGAGGATACACGCAGGCACATTATTTTATATTTCCTTATTTTCTTTCCTCGCTGGGCTATTTTCCTTCTTGGAGCCCTTGGGCTTATAGCATCCTGTGTTACAACCTGAGTTGTGGTGGCCTGTTGGTAGCGTCCTTGCCTGGTGATCACCAGACTGGTGTTCGAGTCTCGCACAAACTCGTTAGTTACTTTGGTACCTGCAACCTCACCATCCTTGTGAGCTAAGGATGCGGGGTACGGGGAGCCTATAGGTCTATCTGCTGAGTCATCAACAGCCATTGCCTGGCCCTCCTTGGTCCTAGCTTGGGTGGAGAGGGGTTTAGGCGCTGATCATATGTATATATGGTCAGTCTCTAGGGCATTGTCCTGCTTGATGGGGCAGTGTCACTGTCCCTTGACTCTGCCATTCACGAGCGGTATTTAAACCTTTAAATGTCAATAATGATAATGATGACAGTAAATTGAATTACACGAAGGTATTCGTGTTAGCTGGCGATGGCTCGTCCCTGTTATGTACATTAATTTAATTTTTTAATTAATTTCATTTGTTTTATGGCTTAAATTCATTGCTTCGCTGTTGATATTGAACTGCCCTTGTTATCATGCGTCGAGAAGGGCTTCATTAATTAGTTAGGTTGATTATGAGAGATGAAACATACGAAATATGTAAATAATTTTGATATATATATACTGTATATAGCCTACATTATATATATATATATATATATATATACTGTATATATGTATATATACACGTCCTTCTACCCGCGTCTGTTTATGATCTTTCTATGCCAGCCTATACCCGCAAATTTTCTTAGCTCGTCAATCCGTTGTCTTTTCTTCCTACCTCTGCTTCTATTTGCAATCTCTATGGACACATTCTGTTCTCAATGTCCTTTACTTTAGTTTGCTCCATATATATATATATATATATATATATCATTATCATCATCATCATCATCCGTTACTAGTCTGCTGCAGGACAAAGGCCTCAGACATGTCCTTACACTTGCGTCTGTTTAGGGTCTTTCTACGCTATTCCACACCCGCAAACTCCCTTAGTTCGTCGATCCATCGTCTTATCTTCCTTCCTCTGCTTTAGATATATATATATATATATATATATGTATATATATATATATATTTATATATAGATAGATACATATTTATACATGTATATATATATATATATATATACTGTATATATATATGTATATATTTATATTTATATATAATATGAAAAGAAATATATATATATATATATATATATGTATGTATATAGATAGATAGATAGATAGATAGATAGATATTTGTATGTATTATATATATACATATATATATAAAAGAGAGAGAGAGAGAGAGAGAGAGAGAGAGAGAGGGAGAGAGAGAGAGAGACTTGACTCTTTTTCTCTC
>NC_090726.1:201758952-201763952 GCF_036898095.1 Palaemon carinicauda
TCTCTACCAGCAAAGATATGTATAAAGTTAAAGTCTTTGAGACATCTAAGATCCTTGTAACTCCTTGTAATGGCTTGTGATTCTCTCTCTCTCTCTCTCTCTCTCTCTCTCTCTCTCTCTCTCTCTACCAGCAAAGATATGTATAAAGTTAAAGTCTTTGAGACATCTAAGATCCTTGTAACTCCTTGTAATGGCTTGTGACTCTCTCTCTCTCTCTCTCTCTCTCTCTCTCTCTCTCTACCAGCAAAGATATGTATAAAGTTAAAGTCTTTGAGACATCTAAGATCCTTGTAACTCCTTGTAATGGCTTGTGATTCTCTCTCTCTCTCTCTTCTCTCTCCTCTCTCTCTCTCTCTCTCTCTCGCCCGTATGATTTTATGTTATTTCAAAAGTATTATTATTATTATTATTATTAATACTAGCCAAGCTACAACCCTAATTGGAAAAGGCAAGATGCTATAAGCCAAAGGGCTCCAACAGGAAAAAAAATTAACCCAGTGAGGAAAGGAAATAAGGAAATAGATAAACGATATTAAGAAGTAATGAACAAATAAAATAGAATATTTTACAAACATTAAATCAGATATGTCATATGCAAACTATAAAAAGACTTATATCAGCCCGTTCACGTAAAAAACATTTGCTGCAAGTTTGAACTTTTGAAGTTCCACCGATTCAACTACAAACGAGTAAAGAGAGCCTCTGGTCAAAGACCTCGTGACTTTGGTCACGAAGACCACAACTGAAATAGATTCCTTCAGCCCATCACGATGGCCATAAAGTTACTGTTGTAAAACAGTTCGCTTAGATCTAAGGTTGTGGTAGCCTGTTGGAGACGTTCCTGACAGACAATATGCTGGACTGGGGTTCAAGATTAACTCAAGCTCAGTAGCTTCTTGTAGCCTCTCCCTGGTCCTAACTTGGGTGGAGAAGTTTGCTTGGGTGGTGATCATAAGTAATTAATACATGTTAAGGTGGAAGGTCAAGGTCAAGCCCAAGGTCAAGGTCAAGCCCAAGGTCAAGGTCAAGCGAACAGTCAAATTCCAGTCATATCTATAAAAATTAAATAAGTATATAACAACAACAACAACAATAATAATAATAATAATAATAATGATAATAATAATGGTCTTCCACTATCTTGGGTTAGAGTTCTCTTGCTTGAGGGTACACTTGAGCACACTCTCCTATCTTATTTCTCTTCCTCTTGTTTTGTTAAAGTTTTTATCGTTTATATAGGAGATATTTATTGTTGTTACTCTTCTTAAAAAAATTTATTTTCCTTTTTTCCTTTCCTCACTGAGCTATTTTTTCCCTGTTGGAGCCCCTGGGCTTATAGCATCCTGCTTTTCCAACTAGGGATGAAGCTTAGCAAGTAATAATAATAATAATAATAATAATAATAATAATAATAATAATAATAATAATAATAATAATAATAATAATAATAATAATAATAATAATAAAGTAAAGGGAGATTTAATGTGGGAACATTGGAAACGTAAATATGTAGCTATTCATGGCACCTGTCGATTTAATAATAATAATAATAATAATAATAATAATAATAATAATAATAATAATAAAGTAAAGGGAGATTTAATGTGGGAACATTGGAAACATAAATATGTAGCTATTCATGGCACATGTCGATTTAATAATAATAATAATAATAATAATAATAATAATAATAATAATAATAATAATAATAATAATAATAATAAAGTAAAGGGAGATTTAATGTGGGAACATTGGAAACTTAAATATGTAGCTATTCATGGCACCTGTCGATTTGATAATAATAATAATAATAATAATGATAATAATAATAATAATAATAATAAAGTAAAGGGAGATTTAATGTGGGAACATTGGAAACGTAAATATGTAGCTATTCATGGCACATGTCGATTTAATAATAATAATAATAATAATAATAATAATAATAATAATAAAGTAAAGGAGGATTTAATGTGGGAACATTGGAAACATAAATATGTAGCTATTCATGGCACCTGTCGATTTAATAATAATAATAATAATAATAATAATAATAATAATAAAGTAAAGGGAGATTTAATGTGGGAACATTGGAAACTTAAATATGTAGCTATTCATGGCACCTGTCGATTTGATAATAATAATAATAATAATAATAATAATAATAATAATAATAATAATAATAATAATAATAAAGTAAAGGGAGATTTAATGTGGGAACATTGGAAACATAAATATGTAGCTATTCATGGCACCTGTCGATTTGATAATAATAATAATAATAATAATAATAATAATAATAATAATAATAATAATAAAGTAAAGGGAGATTTAATGTGGGAACATTGGAAACGTAAATATGTAGCTATTCATGGCACCTGTCGATTTAATAATAATAATAATAATAATAATAATAATAATAATAATAATAATAATAATAATAAAGTAAAGGGAGATTTAATGTGGGAACATTGGAAACGTAAATATGTAGCTATTCATGGCACCTGTCGATTTGATAATAATAATAATAATAATAATAATAATAATAATAATAATAATAATAATAAAGTAAAGGGAGATTTAATGTGGGAACATTGGAAACGTAAATATGTAGCTATTCATGGCACCTGTCGATTTAATAATAATAATAATAATAATAATAATAATAATAATAATAATAATAATAATAAAGTAAAGGGAGATTTAATGTGGGAACATTGGAAACGTAAATATGTAGCTATTCATGGCACATGTCGATTTAATAATAATAATAATAATAATAATAATAATAATAAAGTAAAGGGAGATTTAATGTGGGAACATTGGAAACATAAATATGTAGCTATTCATGGCACCTGTCGACTAAAAATACTCGGCCTTTGACCAAGCGATCTTTCACTCTTTCATTTTACCGTTTAAAAATAATCCTTTTTTTTTTCTAAACACTTGCAAACTCTTACGTCATATGAACAGTTGGATAATGGCTGTGATTTCTATATTTATCACAGCAGCTCAATAATGTATTTTTCATTTCTTGCTTCGTTTAGTTATTGTTAATAAAGCTTGTGTAATTTTTTGGGTCGATATATCGAAGAAATATATTAATTGCATTCGAAATATATTGAGAGAGTATATTAATGTTTTGACGGTCTCCTCGTCAGGGACCTTGACCTTTGATCTTCCAAAATTTAATCATTTCCAGCTCTGTATATAACAGTTTAAAATCTTTGCCAGTTTCATTACTCTACGATTAAAATTGTGACCGTATGGTTGATGACCGGAGTTTGACCTTTTGCTTGACCTTGTCCTTGACTGTGACCTTGACCTTGAACCTTAACGTGTATTAATTTGTGTGGATTTTCATACACTCACATATGAACCAGGTTTGAAGTCTCTGTGACAACTATGTCCAAACCTATGGCTGATTACGTGAATTGGACATTTTGCTTGACCTTTGACCTTTACCTTCCAACAGTTAATAATTTCCAGCCTTTTTACACAAGTTGATCCCTATAAGTTTCATTAACCTACGATTAACATTATGGCCAGGAAGCTGTTCACAAACAAACACACACACACAAACAGGGGCGAAAACATAACCTCCTGCCAACTTCGTTGGCTGAGATATTATTTATTATTATTATTATTATTATTATTATTATTATTTGCTAAGCTACAACCCTAGTTGCAAAAGCAGGATGCTACAAGCCCAGGGGCCCCAGCAGGAAAAATAGCCTAGTGAAGAAAGGAAAAAAGGAAATATAAAATATTTTAAGAACAGTAACATTAAGATAAATATTTCCTATATAAACTATAAAAACTTTAACAAAACAAGAGGAAGAGAAATAAGATAGAATAGTGTGCCTCAGTGTACCCTCGAGCAAGAGAATTCTAATCCAAGACAGTGGAAGACCATGGTACAGAGGCTATGGCACTACCCAAAACTAGAGAACAATGGTTTGATTTCGGAGTGTCCTTCTCCTAGAAGAGCTACCTACCATGGCTAAAGTCTCTCTTCTACCCTTAACAAGAGGAAAGTGGCCACTGAACAATTACATTGCAGTAGTTAACCCCTTGGGCGAAGAAGAATTTTTTGCTAATCTCAATGATGTCAGGTGTATGAGAATAGAGGAGAATATGTAAAGAATAGGCCAGACTATTCGGTGTATGTGTAGGCAAAGGGAAAGAACCGTAACCAGAGAGAAGGATCCATTGTAGTACTGTCTGACCAGTCAAAGGACCCCATAACATTCTAGCGGTAGTATCTCAACGGGTGGCTGGTGCCCTGGCCAACCTACTACCTATGATAATAATAATAATAATAATAATAATAATAATAATAATAATAATAATGCATGAATGTAACTAAAGCTATTTAAACTCCGTTTTGATTGTAGCGGTGTTATACATAACAGTGGTAACGTGTTCGCCTAGCATTCGTATGGGAGCAGATCGATCCTACCCCGGGAAACTGAGTATAAGCAGTTTACTGGGGAAGCCACTGACTTCCTGGTGAGCCTCTTTTCTGATGAAACTGGAACTGAAGCCAGACACATTTAAGCTTTAAATAGAGATATGTCAAAGTTGTAGCTGGACAGTTACGAACCTGCTTGTCAAACGGTTCGACGAACCGGGTTGTCGAACCTGTTTGTCAAACGGTTCGAAGAGATGGAATCAGTCACATATGCTTAAGGTTTGTGGGCAATAAAGCCCCGCCCACAAAAGTCAAGCGAGAACAGACTTTCTTCGAACAGTTCGACGAACGTGTTCGACAACCTAATTATATATATATATATATATATATATATATATATATATATATATATATATATATATATATATATATGATGCACATGAGTATGACTACTCCCTCTCCCCCTCCACTAAGGACGGGAAGAGACCGAATAATTAAACGTCTGGCAGTACCGCTGAGCGTGATCGAAATAGAGAGAGAGAGAGAGAGAGAGAGAGAGAGAGAGAGAGAGAGAGAGAAGAGAGAG
>NC_090726.1:201766452-201848952 GCF_036898095.1 Palaemon carinicauda
AATCGCTTACAAAAGTATCGTTACCCGCTTTAAAATGTTTATTTTTTTTTTATCAAGTAATAATAATAATAATAATAATAATAATAATAATAATAATAATATAATAATAATAATAATAATAGAAAGAAGTTTCTGGCAACTTTTCCTGAGCAGAGAATCAACTCCGCCCATATCAAGCAAAATCCATAAAAAGGTTGCATTGCTTACATCATTATAGTCAATGAGATTAAAATCTTGCTTTTATTATATTATTCAATTTCATTTGTTGTTTAGTAATGTAGTAGTAAAGACTTGCAATCTCTCTGAGCACTTAATATTACGCAATATCCTCACGAGTTAGGAGGTTAAAGATCTAGTGAATGGAACTACATATTTATCACAAGAATGATGTAATTTTAAATCGTTTTGCCCTTTTTAACATTTTTTAATAATTGATTATCTGGAAATATTCAAAAGTCCTATTTTCGTAACACCGAAAAATAATAAAATTTTACATAAAAAATGGTAGAAAGAAGATTTAAAATTTCAAAAAAAGTCTAGTCAGGTTATCGGACTTAACTGAGTATGTGTTATTGTTTTTGTTGAAAAACTGACAATTATTTTTAATACCTCAATTCATGAGGTACATTAAACCTGACATCAAACTAATCTCTCTCTCTCTCTCTCTCTCTCTCTCTCTCTCTCTCTCTCTCATGACTTGCGTTACACCTTATATATATATATATATATATATATATATATATATATATATATATATATAGATATAGATATAGATATAGATATAGATATAGATATAGATATAGATATAGATATATGTGTGTGTGTGTGTGTGTATGTGTGTGCGCGCGTGCTCGTGCACTGCTCATTCCATTAGGCCTAATGTTTTATAATTATTAAAACAGAGAATCTTTCGAATGTTAGGCTTGATTTTATGATATATATTAATTCAGCCTTTCTGGGGAAGCAGTATTCTGAGGCAAATGAAAGCCTTTCTGGGGTAGTAGTATTCTGAGGCAAATGAAAGCCTTTCTGGGGTAGTAGTATTCTGAGGCAAATGAAAGCCTTTCTGGGGTAGTAGTATTCTGAGGCAAATGAAAGCCTTTCTGGGGTAGTAGTATTCTGAGGCAAACGAAAGCCTTTCTGAGGTAGTAGTATTCTGAGGCAAATGAAAGCCTTTCTGGGGTAGTAGTATTCTGAGGCAAACGAAAGCCTTTCTGGGGTAGTAGTATTCTGGGGCAAACGAAAGCCTTTCTGGGATAGTAGTATTCTGAGGCAAACGATAACCTTTCTGGGGTAGTAGTATTTTGGGGCAAACGAAAGCCTTTCTGAGGTAGTAGTATTCTGAGGCAAACGAAAGCCTTTCTGGGGTAGTAGTATTCTGAGGCAAACGAAAGCCTTTCTGGGGTAGTAGTATTCTGAGGCAAACGAAAGCCTTTCTGGGGTAGTAGTATTCTGAGGCAAATGAAAGCCTTTCTGGGGTAGTAGTATTCTGAGGCAAACGAAAGCCTTTCTGGGGTAGTAGTATTCTGAGGCAAATGAAAGCCTTTCTGGGGTAGTAGTATTCTGAGGCAAATGAAAGCCTTTCTGGGGTAGTAGTATTCTGAGGCAAATGAAAGCCTTTCTGGGGTAGTAGTATTCTGAGGCAAATGAAAGCCTTTCTGGGGTAGTAGTATTCTGAGGCAAATGAAAGCCTTTCTGGGGTAGTAGTATTCTGAGGCAAATGAAAGCCTTTCTGAGGTAGTAGTATTCTGAGGCAAATGAAAGCCTTTCTGGGGTAGTAGTATTCTGAGGCAAATGAAAGCCTTTCTGAGGTAGTAGTATTCTGAGGCAAATGAAAGCCTTTCTGTGGTAGTAGTATTCTGAGGCAAATGAAAGCCTTTCTGAGGTAGTAGTATTCTGAGGCAAATGAAAGCCTTTCTGTGGTAGTAGTATTCTGAGGCAAACGATAACCTTTCTGGGGTAGTAGTATTCTGAGGCAAACGAAAGCCTTTCTGAGGTAGTAGTATTCTGAGGCAAATGAAAGCCTTTCTGAGGTAGTAGTATTCTGAGGCAAACGAAAGCCTTTCTGAGGTAGTAGTATTCTGAGGCAAATGAAAGCCTTTCTGGGATAGTAGTATTCTGAGGCAAACGATAACCTTTCTGGGGTAGTAGTATTTTGGGGCAAACGAAAGCCTTTCTGAGGTAGTAGTATTCTGAGGCAAACGAAAGCCTTTCTGAGGTAGTAGTATTCTGAGGCAAATGAAAGCCTTTCTGAGGTAGTAGTATTCTGAGGCAAATGAAAGCCTTTCTGAGGTAGTAGTATTCTGAGGCAAATGAAAGCCTTTCTGGGGTAGTAGTATTCTGAGGCAAACGATAACCTTTCTGGGGTAGTAGTATTCTGAGGCAAATGAAAGCCTTTCTGGGATAGTAGTATTCTGAGGCAAATGAAAGCCTTTCTGAGGTAGTAGTATTCTAAGGCAAATGAAAGCCTTTCTGAGGTAGTAGTATTCTGAGGCAAACGATAACCTTTCTGGGGTAGTAGTATTCTGAGGCAAACGATAACCTTTCTGGGGTAGTAGTATTCTGAGGCAAATGAAAGCCTTTCTGTGGTAGTAGTATTCTGAGGCAAACGATAACCTTTCTGGGGTAGTAGTATTTTGGGGCAAACGATAACCTTTCTGGGGTAGTAGTATTCTGAGGCAAATGAAAGCCTTTCTGGGATAGTAGTATTCTGAGGCAAACGATAACCTTTCTGGGGTAGTAGTATTTTGGGGCAAACGAAAGCCTTTCTGAGGTAGTAGTATTCTGAGGCAAATGAAAGCCTTTCTGAGGTAGTAGTATTCTGAGGCAAATGAAAGCCTTTCTGGGGTAGTAGTATTCTGAGGCAAATGAAAGCCTTTCTGGGGTAGTAGTATTCTGAGGCAAATGAAAGCCTTTCTGGGGTAGTAGTATTCTGAGGCAAATGAAAGCCTTTCTGGGGTAGTAGTATTCTGAGGCAAATGAAAGCCTTTCTGGGGTAGTAGTATTCTGAGGCAAATGAAAGCCTTTCTGGGGTAGTAGTATTCTGAGGCAAACGATAACCTTTCTGGGGTAGTAGTATTCTGAGGCAAACGATAACCTTTCTGGGGTAGTAGTATTCTGAGGCAAATGAAAGCCTTTCTTGGGATAGTAGTATTCTGAGGCAAACGATAACCTTTCTGGGGTAGTAGTATTCTGAGGCAAATGAAAGCCTTTCCGGGGTAGTAGTATTCTGAGGCAAATGAGAGCCTTTCCGTGGTAGTAGTATTCTGAGGCAAACGATAACCTTTCTGGGGTAGTAGTATTCTGAGGCAAATGAAAGCCTTTCTGGGGTAGTAGTATTCTGAGGCAAATGAAAGCCTTTCTGAGGTAGTAGTATTCTGAGGCAAACGATAACCTTTCTGGGGTAGTAGTATTCTGAGGCAAACGATAACCTTTCTGGGGTAGTAGTATTCTGAGGCAAATGAAAGCCTTTCTGGGATAGTAGTATTCTGAGGCAAACGATAACCTTTCTGGGGTAGTAGTATTTTGGGGCAAACGAAAGCCTTTCTGAGGTAGTAGTATTCTGAGGCAAATGAAAGCCTTTCTGAGGTAGTAGTATTCTGAGGCAAATGAAAGCCTTTCTGGGGTAGTAGTATTCTGAGGCAAATGAAAGCCTTTCTGGGGTAGTAGTATTCTGAGGCAAATGAAAGCCTTTCTGGGGTAGTAGTATTCTGAGGCAAATGAAAGCCTTTCTGGGGTAGTAGTATTCTGAGGCAAATGAAAGCCTTTCTGGGGTAGTAGTATTCTGAGGCAAATGAAAGCCTTTCTGGGGTAGTAGTATTCTGAGGCAAACGATAACCTTTCTGGGGTAGTAGTATTCTGAGGCAAATGAAAGCCTTTCTGGGATAGTAGTATTCTGAGGCAAATGAAAGCCTTTCTGAGGTAGTAGTATTCTAAGGCAAATGAAAGCCTTTCTGAGGTAGTAGTATTCTGAGGCAAACGATAACCTTTCTGGGGTAGTAGTATTGTGAGGCAAACGATAACCTTTCTGGGGTAGTAGTATTCTGAGGCAAATGAAAGCCTTTCTGTGGTAGTAGTATTCTGAGGCAAACGATAACCTTTCTGGGGTAGTAGTATTCTGAGGCAAATGAAAGCCTTTCTGGGATAGTAGTATTCTGAGGCAAACGATAACCTTTCTGAGGTAGTAGTATTCTAAGGCAAATGAAAGCCTTTCTGAGGTAGTAGTATTCTGAGGCAAACGAAAGCCTTTCTGAGGTAGTAGTATTCTGAGGCAAATGAAAGCCTTTCTGAGGTAGTAGTATTCTGAGGCAAATGAAAGCCTTTCTGAGGTAGTAGTATTCTGAGGCAAATGAAAGCCTTTCTGGGGTAGTAGTATTCTGAGGCAAACGATAACCTTTCTGGGGTAGTAGTATTCTGAGGCAAATGAAAGCCTTTCTGGGATAGTAGTATTCTGAGGCAAATGAAAGCCTTTCTGAGGTAGTAGTATTCTAAGGCAAATGAAAGCCTTTCTGGGGTAGTAGGATTCTGAGGTAAATGAAAGCCTTTCTGAGGTAGTAGTATTCTGAGGCAAATGAAAGCCTTTCTGGGGTAGTAGTATTCTGAGGCAAACGATAACCTTTCTGGGCTAGTAGTATTCTGAGGCAAATGAAAGCCTTTCTGGGGTAGTAGTATTCTGGGGCAAATGAAAGCCTTTCTGGGGTAGTAGTATTCTGAGGCAAACAATAACCTTTCTGGGGTAGTAGTATTTTGGGGCAAATGAAAGCCTTTCTGGGGTAGTAGTATTCTGGGGCAAATGAAAGCCTTTCTGGGGTAGTAGTATTCTGAGGCAAACGATAACCTTTCTGGGGTAGTAGTATTTTGAGGCAAATGAAAGCCTTTCTGGGGTAGTATTATTCTGAGGCAAATGAAAGCCTTTCTGGGGTAGTAGTATTCTGGGGCAAATGAAAGCCTTTCTGGGGTAGTAGTATTCTGAGGCAAACGATAACCTTTCTGGGGTAGTAGTATTCTGAGGCAAATGAAAGCCTTTCTGGGGTAGTAGTATTCTGAGGCAAATGAAAGCCTTTCTGGGGTAGTAGTAATCTGAGGCAAACGATAACCTTTCTGGGCTAGTAGTATTCTGAGGCAAATGAAAGCCTTTCTGGGGTAGTAGTATTCTGGGGCAAATGAAAGCCTTTCTGGGGTAGTAGTATTCTGAGGCAAACGATAACCTTTCTGGGCTAGTAGTATTCTGAGGCAAATGAAAGCCTTTCTGGGGTAGTAGTATTCTGGGGCAAATGAAAGCCTTTCTGGGGTAGTAGTATTCTGAGGCAAACAATAACCTTTCTGGGGTAGTAGTATTCTGGGGCAAATGAAAGCCTTTCTGGGGTAGTAGTATTCTGAGGCAAACGATAACCTTTCTGGGGTAGTAGTATTTTGGGGCAAATGAAAGCCTTTCTGGGGTAGTAGTATTCTGGGGCAAATGAAAGCCTTTCTGGGGTAGTAGTATTCTGAGGCAAACGATAACCTTTCTGGGGTAGTAGTATTCTGAGGCAAATGAAAGCCTTTCTGGGGTAGTAGTATTCTGAGGCAAACGATAACCTTTCTGGGGTAGTAGTATTCTGAGGCAAATGAAAGCCTTTCTGGGGTAGTAGTATTCTGAGGCAAACGATAACCTTTCTGGGGTAGTAGTATTCTGAGGCAAATGAAAGCCTTTCTGGGGTAGTAGTATTCTGAGGCAAACGATAACCTTTCTGGGGTAGTAGTATTCTGAGGCAAATGAAAGCCTTTCTGGGGTAGTAGTATTCTGAGGCAAACGATAACCTTTCTGGGGTAGTAGTATTCTGAGGCAAATGAAAGCCTTTCTGGGGTAGTAGTATTCTGAGGCAAACGATAACCTTTCTGGGGTAGTAGTATTCTGAGGCAAATGAAAGCCTTTCTGGGGTAGTAGTATTCTGAGGCAAACGATAACCTTTCTGGGGTAGTAGTATTCTGAGGCAAATGAAAGCCTTTCTGGGGTAGTAGTATTCTGAGGCAAATGAGAGCCTTTCCGGGGTAGTAGTATTCTGAGGCAAACGATAACCTTTCTGGGGTAGTAGTATTCTGAGGCAAATGAGAGCCTTTCTGGGGTAGTAGTATTCTGAGGCAAATGAAAGCCTTTCTGGGGTAGTAGTATTCTGAGGCAAATGAAAGCCTTTCTGGGGTAGTATTATTCTGAGGCAAACGATAACCTTTCCGGGGTAGTAGTATTCTGAGGCAAATGAGAGCCTTTCTGGGGTAGTAGTATTCTGAGGCAAACGATAACCTTTCTGGGGTAGTAGTATTTTGGGGCAAATGAAAGCCTTTCTGGGGTAGTAGTATTCTGAGGCAAATGAAAGCCTTTCCGGGGTAGTAGTATTCTGAGGCAAACGATAACCTTTCTGGGGTAGTAGTATTCTGAGGCAAATGAAAGCCTTTCTGGGGTAGTAGTATTCTGAGGCAAATGAAAGCCTTTTTGGGGTAGTATTATTCTGAGGCAAACGATAACCTTTCCGGGGTAGTAGTATTCTGAGGCAAATGAGAGCCTTTCTGGGGTAGTAGTATTCTGAGGCAAACGATAACCTTTCCGGGGTAGTAGTATTTTGGGGCAAATGAAAGCCTTTCCGGGGTAGTAGTATTCTGAGGCAAACGATAACCTTTCTGGGGTAGTAGTATTCTGAGGCAAATGAAAGCCTTTCTGGGGTAGTAGTATTCTGAGGCAAATGAAAGCCTTTCCGGGGTAGTAGTATTCTGAGGCAAACGATAACCTTTCTGGGGTAGTAGTATTCTGAGGCAAATGAAAGCCTTTCTGGGGTAGTAGTATTCTGAGGCAAATGAAAGCCTTTCTGGGGTAGTATTATTCTGAGGCAAACGATAACCTTTCTGGGGTAGTAGTATTCTGAGGCAAATGAAAGCCTTTCCGGGGTAGTAGTATTCTGAGGCAAACGATAACCTTTCTGGGGTAGTAGTATTCTGAGGCAAATGAAAGCCTTTCTGGGGTAGTAGTATTCTGAGGCAAATGAAAGCCTTTCTGGGGTAGTATTATTCTGAGGCAAACGATAACCTTTCCGGGGTAGTAGTATTCTGAGGCAAATGAGAGCCTTTCTGGGGTAGTAGTATTCTGAGGCAAACGATAACCTTTCTGGGGTAGTAGTATTTTGGGGCAAATGAGAGCCTTTCTGGGGTAGTAGTATTCTGAGGCAAATGAAAGCCTTTCTGGGGTAGTATTATTCTGAGGCAAACGATAACCTTTCTGGGGTAGTAGTATTCTGAGGCAAATGAGAGCCTTTCTGGGGTAGTAGTATTCTGAGGCAATTGAAAGCCTTTCTGGGGTAGTAGTATTCTGAGGCAAATGAAAGCCTTTCTGGGGTAGTATTATTCTGAGGCAAACGATAACCTTTCTGGGGTAGTAGTATTCTGAGGCAAATGAGAGCCTTTCTGGGGTAGTAGTATTCTGAGGCAAATGAAAGCCTTTCTGTGGTAGTAGTATTCTGAGGCAAATGAAAGCCTTTCTGGGGTAGTATTATTCTGAGGCAAACGATAACCTTTCTGGGGTAGTAGTATTCTGAGGCAAATGAGAGCCTTTCCGGGGTAGTAGTATTCTGAGGCAAACGATAACCTTTCTGGGGTAGCAGTATTTTGGGGCAAATGAAAGCCTTTCTGGGGTAGTAGTATTCTGAGGCAAATGAAAGCCTTTCCGGGGTAGTAGTATTCTGAGGCAAACGATAACCTTTCTGGGGTAGTAGTATTCTGAGGCAAACAATAACCTTTCTGGGGTAGTAGTATTTTGGGGCAAATGAAAGCCTTTCTGGGGTAGTAGTATTCTGAGGCAAATGAAAGCCTTTCTGGGGTAGTAGTATTCTGAGGCAAACAATAACCTTTCTGGGGTAGTAGTATTTTGGGGCAAATGAAAGCCTTTCCGGGGTAGTAGTATTCTGAGGCAAACGATAACCTTTCTGGGGTAGTAGTATTCTGAGGCAAACAATAACCTTTCTGGGGTAGTAGTATTTTGGGGCAAATGAAAGCCTTTCTGGGGTAGTAGTATTCTGAGGCAAACGATAACCTTTCTGGGGTAGTAGTATTTTGGGGCAAATGAAAGCCTTTCTGGGGTAGTAGTATTCTGAGGCAAATGAAAGCCTTTCTGGGGTAGTAGTATTCTGAGGCAAATGAAAGCCTTTCTGGGGTAGTATTATTCTGAGGCAAACGATAACCTTTCTGGGGTAGTAGTATTCTGAGGCAAACGATAACCTTTCTGGGGTAGTAGTATTTTGGGGCAAATGAAAGCCTTTCTGGGGTAGTAGTATTCTGAGGCAAACAATAACCTTTCTGGGGTAGTAGTATTTTGGGGCAAATGAAAGCCTTTCTGGGGTAGTAGTATTCTGAGGCAAACAATAACCTTTCTGGGGTAGTAGTATTTTGGGGCAAATGAAAGCCTTTCTGGGGTAGTAGTATTCTGAGGCAAATGAAAGCCTTTCTGGGGTAGTAGTATTCTGAGGCAAATGAAAGCCTTTCTGGGGTAGTATTATTCTGAGGCAAACGATAACCTTTCTGGGGTAGTAGTATTCTGAGGCAAATGAGAGCCTTTCCGGGGTAGTAGTATTCTGAGGCAAACGATAACCTTTCTGGGGTAGTAGTATTTTGGGGCAAATGAAAGCCTTTCTGGGGTAGTAGTATTCTGAGGCAAATGAAAGCCTTTCCGGGGTAGTAGTATTCTGAGGCAAACGATAACCTTTCTGGGGTAATAGTATTTTGGGGCAAATGAAAGCCTTTCTGGGGTAGTAGTATTCTGAGGCAAATGAAAGCCTTTCTGGGGTAGTAGTATTCTGAGGCAAATGAGAGCCTTTCTGGGGTAGTAGTATTCTGAGGCAAATGAAAGCCTTTCTGGGGTAGTAGTATTCTGAGGCAAATGAAAGCCTTTCTGGGGTAGTAGTATTCTGAGGCAAATGAAAGCCTTTCTGGGGTAGTAGTATTCTGAGGCAAATGAAAGCCTTTCTGGGGTAGTAGTATTCTGAGGCAAATGAAAGCCTTTCTGGGGTAGTAGTATTCTGAGGCAAATGAGAGCCTTTCTGGGGTAGTAGTATTCTGAGGCAAACGAAAGCCTTTCTGAGGTAGTAGTATTCTGAGGCAAACAATAACCTTTCTGGGGTAGTAGTATTCTGAGGCAAATGAAATCCTTTCTGGGATAGGAGTATTCTGAGGCAAATGAAAGCCTTTCTGGGGTAGTAGTATTCTGAGGCAAACGAAAGCCTTTCTGAGGTAGTAGTATTCTGAGGCAAACAATAACCTTTCTGGGGTAGTAGTATTTTGGGGCAAATGAAAGCCTTTCTGGGGTAGTAGTATTCTGAGGCAAATGAAAGCCTTTCTGGGGTAGTAGTATTCTGAGGCAAATGAAAGCCTTTCTGGGGTAGTAGTATTCTGAGGCAAATGAAAGCCTTTCTGGGGTAGTAGTATTCTGAGGCAAATGAAAGCCTTTCTGGGGTAGTAGTATTCTGAGGCAAACAATAACCTTTCTGGGGTAGTAGTATTCTGAGGCAAATGAAATCCTTTCTGGGATAGGAGTATTCTGAGGCAAATGAAAGCCTTTCTGGGGTAGTATTATTCTGAGACAAATGAAAGCCTTTTTGGGGTAGTATTATTCTGAGGCAAATGAGAGCCTTTCTGGGGTAGTATTATTCTGAGGCAAATGAGAGCCTTTCTGGGGTAGTAGTATTATGAGGCAAATGAAAGCCTTTCTGGGGTAGTAGTATGCTGAGGCAAATGAGAGCCTTTCTGGGGTAGTATTATTCTGAGGCAAATGAGAGCCTTTCTGAGGTAGTAGTATTCTAAGGCAAATGAAAGCCTTTCTGGGGTAGTAGTATTCTGAGGCAAACGAAAGCCTTTCCGGGGTAGTAGTATTCTGAGGCAAACGATAACCTTTCTGGGGTAGTAGTATTTTGGGGCAAATGAAAGCCTTTCTGGGGTAGTAGTATTCTGAGGCAAATGAAAGCCTTTCTGGGGTAGTAGTATTCTGAGGCAAATGAAAGCCTTTCTGGGGTAGTAGTATTCTGAGGCAAATGAAAGCCTTTCTGGGGTAGTAGTATTCTGAGGCAAATGAAAGCCTTTCTGGGGTAGTAGTATTCTGAGGCAAACGAAAGCCTTTCTGAGGTAGTAGTATTCTGAGGCAAACAATAACCTTTCTGGGGTAGTAGTATTTTGGGGCAAATGAAAGCCTTTCTGAGGTAGTAGTATTCTGAGGCAAATGAAAGCCTTTCTGGGGTAGTAGTATTCTGAGGCAAATGAAAGCCTTTCCGGGGTAGTAGTATTCTGAGGCAAATGAAAGCCTTTCTGGGGTAGTAGTATTTTGGGGCAAATGAAAGCCTTTCTGGGGTAGTAGTATTCTGAGGCAAATGAAATCCTTTCTGGGATAGGAGTATTCTGAGGCAAATGAAAGCCTTTCTGGGGTAGTATTATTCTGAGACAAATGAAAGCCTTTTTGGGGTAGTATTATTCTGAGGCAAATGAGAGCCTTTCTGGGGTAGTATTATTCTGAGGCAAATGAGAGCCTTTCTGGGGTAGTAGTATTATGAGGCAAATGAAAGCCTTTCTGGGGTAGTAGTATGCTGAGGCAAATGAGAGCCTTTCTGGGGTAGTATTATTCTGAGGCAAATGAGAGCCTTTCTGAGGTAGTAGTATTCTAAGGCAAATGAAAGCCTTTCTGGGGTAGTAGTATTCTGAGGCAAATGAAAGCCTTTCTGGGGTAGTATTATTCTGAGGCAAATGAGAGCCTTTCTGGGGTAGTAGTATTCTGAGGCAAATGAAAGCCTTTCTGGGGTAGTAGTATGCTGAGGCAAATGAGAGCCTTTCTGGGGTAGTATTATTCTGAGGCAAATGAGAGCCTTTCTGAGGTAGTAGTATTCTGAGGCAAATAAGAGCCTTTCTGGGGTAGTATTATTCTGAGGCAAATGAGAGCCTTTCTGAGGTAGTAGTATTCTGAGGCAAATAAGAGCCTTTCTGGGGTAGTAGTATGCTGAGGCAAATGAGAGCCTTTCTGGGGTAGTAGTATGCTGAGGCAAATGAGAGCCTTTCTGGGGTAGTATTATTCTGAGGCAAATGAGAGCCTTTCTGAGGTAGTAGTATTCTGAGGCAAATAAGAGCCTTTCTGGGGTAGTATTATTCTGAGGCAAACGATAACCTTTCTGGGATAGTATTATTCTAAGGCAAATGAGAGCCTTTCTGGGGTAGTATTATTCTAAGGCAAATGAGAGCCTTTCTGGGGTAGTAGTATTCTGAGGCAAATGAAAGCCTTTCTGGGGTAGTAGTATGCTGAGGCAAATGAGAGCCTTTCTGGGGTAGTATTATTCTGAGGCAAATGAGAGCCTTTCTGAGGTAGTAGTATTCTGAGGCAAATAAGAGCCTTTCTGGGGTAGTATTATTCTGAGGCAAACGATAACCTTTCTGGGATAGTATTATTCTAAGGCAAATGAGAGCCTTTCTGGGGTAGTATTATTCTAAGGCAAATGAGAGCCTTTCTGGGGTAGTATTATTCTGAGGCAAACGATAACCTTTCTGGGATAGTATTATTCTAAGGCAAATGAGAGCCTTTCTGGGGTAGTATTATTCTAAGGCAAATGAGAGCCTTTCTGGGGTAGTATTATTCTAAGGCAAATGAGAGCCTTTCTGGGGTAGTAGATCTTAATAGCTCCAGTGTTTTTCTTGGAATACTAAGATGCATTTAAAAGAGAAAATTATTCATTTGATGAAATTTCATTCTTGATTCAAAGTATCTTCAGATTTAAAACAACTCTACAAATATTTGTGACAATGTCAGCTGAATAATGTGAGAATATTACCTTCATGTTAGTAATAATGGTTATTATTATTATTATTATTATTATTATTATTATTAATTTTTCCAGGTATTGGACCGGGATCGAGAAGGGTTATCCCGTATGAAGAAAGTGGTGAAACTTATGCACAATACAGGCCAAGGTAAATGAAATATTTAGTTACTCCATATAATCATTTAACTTTTATTTAACTTTATTAATGTACAGTATACTCCAAAACTGGTGATGCAATTTTAATTTTTGCTTCGGGCAGGCGTTGTTCTCAAGTTGCCACTTAGTATTATATCTTATATTTCACTTTGTAAACGTGTGTATGTATGAGACATGTGAGAGGTATCACCAGTTTTGCTGTATACTGTACATAGAATAACCAAGGTCTATAGAATAAGAGTAAACACTAGTACATATTAAGGTTTAGTGCCAAGGTACGCAGCTGAGTAGGACGTCAAAGTTTGTGAATTTTTCAAAACATTGGAAAATTGGTTGAATGTTTATTTCAAAACTTTGAAAACTTGTTTGAATGTATTTGTTTCAAGCCTTTGAAAACTTGTTTGGATGTGTTTGTTTCAAGCCTTTGAAAACTTGTTTGGATGTGTTTGTTTCAAGCCTTTGAAAACTTGTTTGGATGTGTTTGTTTAAAACCTTTGAAAACTTGTTTGGATGTATTTGTTTCAAGCCTTCGAAAACTTGTTTTGGTGTATTCGTTTCAAGCCTTTGAAAACTTGTTTTGGTGTATTTATTTCAAACCTTTGAAAACTTGTTTGAATGTGTATTTCAATCCTTTGAAAACTTGTTTGAATGCATTTGTTTCAAGTTTTTTAAAACTTGTTTGAATGTATTTTTAACTTGTTTGAATGAATTTGTTTCTAGCCTTTGAAAACTTGTTTGATTGAGTTTATTTCAAGCCTTTGAAAACTTGTTTGAACATATTTGTTTCAAGCCCTTTTGAAAACTTGTTTGAACGTATTTCTTTCAAGCCTTTTAAAACCTGTTTGAATGTGTTTTTTCAAGCCTATGAAAACTTGTTTGGATATGTTTATTTCAAGCCTTTGAAAACTTATTTGAATGTGTTTATTTCAAGAATTTGAACACTTGTTTGAATGTGATTATTTCAAGCCTTTGAAAAATTGTTTGAATGTATTTTTTCAAGCTTTTGAATACTTGTTTGAATGTGAATATTTCAAGCCTTTGAAAACTTGTTTGAATGTGATTATTTCAAGCCTTTGAAAACTTGTTTGAATGTATTTTTTCAAGCTTTTAAATACTTGTTTGAATGTGAATATTGCAAGCCTTTGAAAACTTGTTTGAATGTGATTAGTTCAAGCCTTTGAAAACTAGTTTGAATGTGATTATTTCAAGCCTTTGAAAACTTGTTTGAATGAGATTATTTCAAGCCTTTGAAAACTTGTTTGAATGAGATTATTTCAAGCCTTTGAAAACTTGTTTGAATGTGTTTATTTCAAGCCTTTGAAAACTTGTTTGAATGTGTTTATTTCAAGCCTTTGAAAACTTGTTTGAATGTATTTTTTCAAGCTATTGAATACTTGTTTGAATGTGATTGTTTCAAGCCTTTGAAAACTTGTTTGAATGTGTTTATTTCAAGCCTTTGAAAACTTGTTTGAATGTGTTTATTTCAAGCCTTTGAAAACTTGTTTGAATGTGTTTATTTCAAGCCTTTGAAAACTTGTTTGAATGTGTTTATTTCAAGCCTTTGAAAACTTGTTTGAATGTGATTATTTCAAGCCTTTGAAAACTTGTTTGAATGAGTTTATTTCAAGCCTTTGAAAACTTGTTTGAACATATTTGTTTCAAGCCCTTTTGAAAACTTGTTTGAACGTATTTTTTTCAAGCCTTTTAAAACCTGTTTGAATGTGTTTTTTCAAGCCTCTGAAAACTTGTTTGGATATGTTTATTTCAAGCCTTTGAAAACTTATTTGAATGTGTTTATTTCAAGAATTTGAATACTTTTTTGAATGTGATTATTTCAAGCCTTTGAAAACTTGTTTGAATGTATTTTTTCAAGCTTTTGAATACTTGTTTGAATGTGATTATTTCAAGCCTTTGAAAACTTGTTTGAATGTGATTATTTCAAGCATTTGAAAACTTGTTTCAATGTGATTATTTCAAGCCTTTGAAAACTTGTTTGAATGTGATTATTTCAAGCCTTTGAAAACTTGTTTGAATGTGTTTATTTCAAGCCTTTGAAAACTTTTTTGAATGTGTTTATTTCAAGCCTTTGAAAACTTGCTTGAATGTAATTATTTCAAGCCTTTGAAAACTTGTTTGAATGTATTTTTTCAAGCTTTTAAATACTTGTTTGAATGTGATTATTTCAAGCCTTTAAAAACTTGTTTGAATGTGATTATTTCAAGCCTTTGAAAACTTGTTTGAATGAGATTATTTCAAGCCTTTGAAAACTTATTTGAATGTGTTTATTTCAAGCCTTTGAAAACTTGTTTGAATGTGTTTATTTCAAGCCTTTGAAAACTTGTTTGAATGTATTTTTTTCAAGCTTTTGAATACTTGTTTGAATATGATTGTTTCAAGCCTTTGAAAACTTGTTTGAATGTGTTTATTTCAAGCCTTTGAAAACTTGTTTGAATGTGTTTATTTCAAGCCTTTGAAAACTTGTTTGAATGTGTTTATTTCAAGCTTTTGAAAACTTGTTTGAATGTGTTTATTTCAAGCCTTTGAAAACTTGTTTGAATGTGTTTATTTCAAGCCTTTGAAAACTTGTTTGAATGTATTTGTTCAAGCGTTTGAAAACTTGTTTGAATGTGTTTATTTCAAGCCTTTGAAAACTTGTTTGAATGTGTTTATTTCAAGCCTTTGAAAACTTGTTTGAATGTGTTTATTTCAAGCCTTTGAAAACTTGTTTGAATGTGTTTATTTCAAGCCTTTGAAAACTTGTTTGAAGGGTTTTTGTTTCAAGCTTTTAAATACTTGTTTGAATGTGATTATTTCAAGCCTTTGAAAACTTGTTTGAATGTGATTATTTCAAGCCTTTGAAAATTGTTTGAATGTGTTTATTTCAAGCCTTTGAAAACTTGTTTGAATGTGTTTATTTCAAGCCTTTGAAAACTTGTTTGAATGTGTTTATTTCAAGCCTTTGAAAATTTGTTTGAATTTGTTTATTTCAAGCCTTTGAAAACTTGTTTGAATGTGTTTATTTCAAGCCTTTGAATACTTTTTTTAATGTGTTTATTTCAAGCCTTTGAATACTTTTTTTAATGTGTTTATTTCAAGCCTTTGAAAACTTGTATGAATGTATTTGTTTCAAGCCTTTAAAAACTTGTTTGAAAGTGTTTATTTCATTCCTTTGAAAACTTGTTTGAATGTGTTTATTTCATGCCTTTGAAAACTTGTTTGAATGTGTTAATTTCATGCCTTTGAAAACTTGTTTGAATGTGTTAATTCCAAGCCTTTGAAAATTTGTTTGAATGTGTTTATTTCATGCCTTTGAAAACTTGTTTGAATATGTTTATTCCAAGCCTTTGAAAACTTGTTTGAATGTGTTTATTTCAAGCCTTTGAAAACTTGTTTGAATGTATTTGTTTCAAGCCTTTAAAAACTTGTTTGAATGTATTTTACTAGCCTTTGAAAACTTGTTTGAATGTGTTTATTACAAGTCTTTGAAAACTTGTTTGAATGTGTTTATTTCAAGCCTTTGAAAACTTGTTTGAATGTGTTTATTTCAAGCCTTTGAAAACTTGTTTGAATGTGTTTATTTCAAGCCTTTGAAAACTTGTTAGAATGTGTTTATTTCAAGCCTTTGAAAACTTGTTTGAATGTGATGATTACAAGCCTTTGAAAACTTGTTTGAATGAGTTTATTTCAAGCCTTTGAAAACTTGTTTGAACATATTTGTTTCAAGCCCTTTTGAAAACTTGTTTGAACGTATTTCTTTCAAGCCTTTTAAAACCTGTTTGAACGTATTTCTTTCAAGCCTTTTAAAACCTGTTTGAATGTGTTTTTTCAAGCCTATGAAATTGTTTGGATATGTTTATTTCAAGCCTTTGAAAACTTATTTGAATGTGTTTATTTCAAGAATTTGAACACTTGTTTGAATGTGATTATTTCAAGCCTTTGAAAACTTGTTTGAATGTATTTTTTCAAGCTTTTGTATACTTGTTTAAACGTGATTATTTCAAGCCTTTGAAAACTTGTTTGAATGTGATTATTTCAAGCCTTTGAAAACTTATTTGAATGTGTTCATTTCAAGAATTTGAACACTTGTTTGAATGTGATTATTTCAAGCCTTTGAAAACTTGTTTGAATGTGATGATTACAAGCCTTTGAAAACTTGTTTGAATGAGTTTATTTCAAGCCTTTGAAAACTTGTTTGAACATATTTGTTTCAAGCCCTTTTGAAAACTTGTTTGAACGTATTTCTTTCAAGCCTTTTAAAACCTGTTTGAATGTGTTTTTTCAAGCCTATGAAAACTTGTTTGGATATGTTTATTTCAAGCCTTTGAAAACTTATTTGAATGTGTTTATTTCAAGAATTTGAACACTTGTTTGAATGTGATTATTTCAAGCCTTTGAAAACTTGTTTGAATGTATTTTTTCAAGCTTTTGAATACTTGTTTGAATGTGAATATTTCAAGCCTTTGAAAACTTGTTTGAATGTGATTATTTCAAGCCTTTGAAAACTTGTTTGAATGTATTTTTTCAAGCTTTTAAATACTTGTTTGAATGTGAATATTTCAAGCCTTTGAAAACTTGTTTGAATGTGATTAGTTCAAGCCTTTGAAAACTTGTTTGAATGTGATTATTTCAAGCCTTTGAAAACTTGTTTGAATGAGATTATTTCAAGCCTTTGAAAACTTGTTTGAATGAGATTATTTCAAGCCTTTGAAAACTTGTTTGAATGTGTTTATTTCAAGCCTTTGAAAACTTGTTTGAATGTGTTTATTTCAAGCCTTTGAAAACTTGTTTGAATGTATTTTTTCAAGCTATTGAATACTTGTTTGAATGTGATTGTTTCAAGACTTTGAAAACTTGTTTGAATGTGTTTATTTCAAGCCTTTGAAAACTTGTTTAAATGTGTTTGTTTCAAGCCTTTGAAAACTTGTTTGAATGTGTTTATTTCAAGCCTTTGAAAACTTGTTTGAATGTGTTTATTTCAAACCTTTGAAAACTTGTTTGAATGTGATTATTTCAAGCCTTTGAAAACTTGTTTGAATGAGTTTATTTCAAGCCTTTGAAAACTTGTTTGAACATATTAGATTCAAGGCCTTTTGAAAACTTGTTTGAACGTATTTCTTTCAAGCCTTTTAAAACCTGTTTGAATGTGTTTTTTCAAGCCTCTGAAAACTTGTTTGGATATGTTTATTTCAAGCGTTTGAAAACTTATTTGAATGTGTTTATTTCAAGAATTTGAATACTTGTTTGAATGTGATTATTTCAAGCCTTTGAAAACTTGTTTGAATGTATTTTTTCAAGCTTTTGAATACTTGTTTGAATGTGATTATTTCAAGCCTTTGAAAACTTGTTTGAATGTGATTATTTCAAGCCTTTGAAAACTTGTTTCAATGTGATTATTTCAAGCCTTTGAAAACTTGTTTGAATGTGATTATTTCAAGCCTTTGAAAACTTGTTTGAATGTGTTTATTTCAAGCCTTTGAAAACTTTTTTGAATTTGTTTATTTCAAGCCTTTGAAAACTTGCTTGAATGTAATTATTTCAAGCCTTTGAAAACTTGTTTGAATGTATTTTTTCAAGCTTTTAAATACTTGTTTGAATGTGATTATTTCAAGCCTTTAAAAACTTGTTTGAATGTGTTTATTTCAAGCCTTTGAAAACTTGTTTGAATGAGATTATTTCAAGCCTTTGAAAACTTATTTGAATGTGTTTATTTCAAGCCTTTGAAAACTTGTTTGAATATGTTTATTTCAAGCCTTTGAAAACTTGTTTGAATGTGTTTATTTCAAGCCTTTGAAAACTTGTTTGAATGTATTTATTTCAAGCCTTTGAAACCTTGTTTGAATGTGTTTATTTCAAGCCTTTGAAAACTTGATTGAATGTGTTTATTTCAAGCTTTTGAAAACTTGTTTGAATGTGTTTATTTCAAGCCTTTGAAAACTTGTTTGAATGTGTTTATTTCAACCCTTTGAAAACTTGTTTGAATGTATTTGTTCAAGCCTTTGAAAACTTGTTTGAATGTGTTTATTTCAAGCCTTTGAAAACTTGTTTGAATGTGTTTATTTCAAGCCTTTGGAAACTTGTTTGAATGTGTTTATTTCAAGCCTTTGAAAACTTGTTTGAAGGGTTTTTGTTTCAAGCTTTTGAATACTTGTTTGAATGTGATTATTTCAAGCCTTTGAAAACTTGTTTGAATGTGATTATTTCAAGCCTTTGAAAATTGTTTGAATGTGTTTATTTCAAGCCTTTGAAAACTTGTTTGAATGTGTTTATTTCAAGCCTTTGAAAACTTGTTTGAATGTGTTTATTTCAAGCCTTTGAAAATTTGTTTGAATTTGTTTATTTCAAGCCTTTGAAAATTTGTTTGAATTTGTTTATTTCAAGCCTTTGAAAACTTGTTTGAATGTGTTTATTTCAAGCCTTTGAATACTTTTTTGAATATGTTTATTTCAAGCCTTTGAAAACTTGTATGAATGTATTTGTTTCAAGCCTTTAAAAACTTGTTTGAAAGTGTTTATTTCATTCCTTTGAAAACTTGTTTGAATGTGTTTATTTCATGCCTTTGAAAACTTGTTTGAATGTGTTTATTCCAAGCCTTTGAAAATTTGTTTGAATGTGTTTATTTCATGCCTTTGAAAACTTGTTTGAATATGTTTATTCCAAGCCTTTGAAAACTTGTTTGAATGTGTTTATTTCAAGCCTTTGAAAACTTGTTTGAATGTATTTGTTTCAAGCCTTTAAAAACTTGTTTGAATGTATTTTTACTAGCCTTTGAAAACTTGTTTGAATGTGTTTATTTCATGCCTTTGAAAACTTGTTTGAATGTGTTTATTACAAGTCTTTGAAAACTTGTTTGATTGTGTTTATTTCAAGCCTTTGAAAACTTGTTTGAATGTGTTTATTTCAAGCCTTTGAAAACTTGTTTAAATGTGTTTATTTCAACCCTTTGAAAACTTGTTTGAATGTGTTTATTTCAAGCCTTTGAAAACTTGTTTGAATGTGTTTATTTCAAGCCTTTGAAAACTTGTTTGAATGTGATGATTACAAGCCTTTGAAAACTTGTTTGAATGAGTTTATTTCAAGCCTTTGAAAACTTGTTTGAATGTGTTTATTTCAAGCCTTTGAAAACTTGTTTGAATGTGTTTATTTCAAGCCTTTGAAAACGTGTTTGAATGTGTTTATTTCAAGCCCTTGAAAACTTGTTTGAATGTATTTTTTCAAGCTTTTGAATACTTGTTTGAATGTGATTATTTCAAGCCTTTGAAAATTGTTTGAATGTGTTTATTTCAAGCCTTTGAAAACTTGTTTAAATTTGTTTATTTCAAGCCTTTGAAAACTTGTTTGAATGTATTTTGTTTTTCTTCTGTCACATTCTTATTTCAGAAATAATGAAAGAAATAATTTAACCCTATGATAATATTTCAAAGATTCTATGCCTTCATTTTATGCCCTTGTAGTTTTAATATTTCGGGAAGCCTATTGGAGACATCCCTGCCTGTTGGAGGAGGGTTTGAGATCCTCTCAATTTTCAATCCTTTCAGGTTACGTCGGCTCAGAAAATGACATGAGCGACGCTCTCCGGAGATTGGGCGAGATCGGGGGTCGGCCGGAAGACAAGGCTCTGAGCGAAGCTTTCCACAAATTTGCTGTTGTGATCAGGGAACATTCTCAATTGTTGCAACAGCTGGTAATTATGTGGTCGAGTTCTTTGGTTGTAGTATAGAAGGACAATTTGATTTTGTCTGTATTATATTGATAATTCTGAATGGGTTTTTTTGCGTTAGGTTTCAAGAGAACAGTGTTTTTTTTTTCCTCGGGATTATTTGAAAATTAATATATACCAAGATAATCTCGAATGTACTTTAATCTCTTTATATATAATTTCATCCCTCCATAGATTTAAGTGTATTGTAGTGCAATATACTTGGATTTTTTGAAATGGCATAAAATAACTTGAAATTTTAGGAAGTATAACTTAAAATTTTAAGAAATATAACTTAAATTTTTAAGAAATATAACTTAAAATTTTAATAAACATATGATATTTAGTGGAGAAAATTTTTAGAAGCTTAAATTTTTTTTATTGGACATTTGAAACTAATAATTTTTAGTGGACAAAATCCTAAACTCAAATAGTTTTCAGTGGACAAAATCTTAAATTCAAATTATTTTTATTGGACAAAATTTTAAACTCAAATCATTTTTAATGGAACTCAAATGATTTTCAGTGGCCCCACGTATACATCCTTACCAATATTTACCTTTCAGATAACAAACCAAAGAAACAACTTGTTGCATCCCCTTGATAGTGTATTGAAAGGCGACCTTAAAGGAGTAAAGGGAGACCTGAAGCAGCCCTTTGACAAAGCTGCCAAAGTCTACGACGCAAAGTTTGCTAAGATTGAAAAGGATAAAAAACAACAGGTATGCTGCAGTTTCTAATTATTATTATTATTATTATTATTATTATTATTATTATTATTATTATTATTATTATTATTACTTGTTAAGTTACAGCCATAGTTGGAAAAGCCCAAGGGCTCCAACAAGGAGATAGCCCAGTGAGGAAAGGAAATAAGGAAATAAACTGTTATGAGAAGTAATTAACAATTAAAGTAAAATACTTCAAGAACAGTAACAACATTAATATAAATCTTTCATATATAAATGATTAAAACTTTAAAAAATAAGAGGAAGAGAATAACATAGAATAGTGTGCCCGAGTGTACTCTCATGCAAGAAAACTTGACCCTGAGACAGTTTATTTTCTACTTATTTCTTTTAGAAGTTTAATAAGTTGAAAGAAAGTTCAGATGGAACTTGATCTTAATTACTCTCTTGGAGATGAATGTTTACGATGTTTGTAACTTTAGAGTTCGATTAAAGATGTACATCTGTAAACAATGCAAAATAATAATAAAGTATTTTCGTCATTAAATAATGTATTGTGGAATATTTTTTCATTAAATATATTACAGCTGATTCACCACGTTTTTTTACAAATTATGTTATTCAGTGCATTTTTTCACTTTGATTTTAGTGCATTTTTTCATTGGAGACAACACAGCCCCTCCCCAAAAATAATATTTTTCTTCGTTATAACACATTTATTTTTTATATCCAAGTTATTCAACGTTATCATTTGCTGAACATTCCTCCGTTACTCCTTCAGGCAAAAGAAGCTGGCTTCATCAAAGTGGAAGTGGATGCTGCTGAAGTGGCTGAAGAAATGAGCAAAGAGCGGAAGATGTTCCAACTCCAGATGTGTGACGTAAGTTTCGTTGTTTTGTACGTTGGTCATTTGATATTACGTAAATGTTGGTCACTTAATATTACGTAAATGTTGGTCACTTAATATTACGTAAATGTTGGTCACTTTATATTACGTAAATGTTGGTCACTTGGTATCACGTAAATGTCGGGCACTTAATATTACGTAAATGTTGATCACTTGATATTACGTAAGTGTTGGTCATATTCAATAGGACACAAGACAGGACGACATCTTGGAGGGAACTGTCTTTTATTTCAAAGCGCATGCGCGGCCTACAACAAGTACGGTGCGCCATATGTACCATATACAACATCTCCCCTTTAAGATTGTTTGATAATTATTTAAAGTTAACAATCCATTTTCCCCTTAAGAAACATAAAAGTTTTAAGAAGTTACATAATCCATTTCCTCCCTATATGTATTTGTGATAATACAAATAATAGTGATCCAGCAATCAAATAAATACACTACATGGCAAACACAAATAAACTACAAGGCTCAACACTTATCCACAATTAACATATGACAAATGTAGTGAATGTCTCTTGAACATTAAAACACAAACATTATTAGTTAAATGTGACATTAACATGGCGTTAACACTAAGTACACGTTCATTTTATGTTATTGACATGGTTGAGATGAAAATAAAATCATTTAATAATAAACCATATCGGGTTATTGGGTTGTTTTTGTCATTCTTCCTGACGTTCTGGGGGTCACTTTGGGGTTTGATTTGGCAGGTGTCTGGGGGGGGGGGACCTTTGGTAGGGGTAGAGATGGGTGGTTCGGGCGCAGTCGGTTGTGGTTCAGTCTGAATTCGTAGGATGTCAGGTGGTTCCGGACCCTTCTGCGGTGGTGACTCTCCGGTGGTGCCGGTATAAACTAGAGCGATCCGATTGCGTCAAATAACACTTCCGTTCTCCATAGCTACCCGGTAGGATCTAGGGTTGGTCTTCTGCTGTTTGATTTCACCGTAGCTAGACTGGTCTCTCACAAAGACTTTATCTCCTGGGTTGAGACAGGGGAGCTGCACAACTCTATGATGGCGGTCATGCGCTTTGGTGTACTGATTCTTGTACTCTTCTCCTTCCTTGATCTTCTGATGGTCTGGTACCTGTGGTATCAGCTTAGCTGGAGCTGTCGGGACGGTAGTCCTTAGCTGTCGGGACATAAGGAGCTGACTTTGTGACTTACCATTGTAGAGCAGTGCTGATCTATAGGTAAGTAGTCCGAGGTAGGGGTTTTGGTTTTTACTCAGAATCACTTTCGCTGTTCTGACGGCTCTTTCTGCTTCTCCGTTGGCTTTTGGATACCTTGGTGATGAGTTGATGTATGTAAACCCCCAGTCTTTGCTGAATTTGTGGAACTCTCTTGATGCGTACTGAGGTCCATTGTCGGATATTACAACCTTGGGAGCTCCATGAGTGGCAAAGCTTCCGGATGACAGCTTGCCTGGTGGTAGATTCTAATTCTTTGAACTCGAGCCATCTAGAACGTAGTCTACTATCAACACATACTGCTTCGACTTGTACTCGAACAGGTCAGTTCCCACTCTTTCCCAGATTTCTTTGGGGGTGAGAGGGCTAGGAGTGGCTCGGTTGGTTGGTCACAATGCAGGATGCAGGTTGAACAGCTTCTGCACGTTGCTTCTACCTGTGATGTGATAGACGGCCAGCAAACACTTTCCTTCGCACGGGCCTTGCATTTGGTCATACCCAGGTGTCCAGAGTGGAGTTTCTCCAGGTTATTCATCTGGAGTGACTGCGGGATGACTAGACGGTCGTCAAGCATCAAGATCTCGTCGTTGATGGTGAAGTGGGGTGCCTTCTCCCAGTAGGTCTTGAGGAGCAGTAAGTTGGGCATCACAGGAGGCCAGCCTTCTTTCACCCACTCCCGGATCTGCGCACAGACTGCGTCGTTCTGTTGGGCTCGGATTTCTTTGAGTCTCTTGTCACTGGCAGGCAGGTGCTGGATCAATGAATCCTTGAACGCCTCTGTTTCCAGGCAGAAAATTTCTTCTTACTTGGAGGGCTTCCCAACAGGTGCTCGTGAGAGGGCGTCGGCGGTCTTCTGATATACCCCTGGGACGTACTTCACTTCCGGTGAGTATCTCATGAGCGTTAGTCTGAATCTGAAGATGCGGGCTGGAAGTTTGGACAGGTCAGTTGTTGTAAGTAGTGGTACAAGCGGTCGGTGGTCTGTTTCCACGGTGAATTTCGAGCCAAGCACATAGTCTGAGAATTTCTCGCACGCCCAGGTTACAGCTAGTGCTTCCTTTTCTATTACCGCGTATCTCTTCTCTGTGTCAGTAAGGGACCGAGATGCATAGTATATCGGCCGTCGGATGCCGTTGCTGTCAGTTTGGAGAAGGACAGCCCCAAGGCCATCTTGGCATGCATCTGTTGCGATGACACATGGTGTATTCGGATCACAATGGGCCAGGACTTCAGTTGAGGACAGCATGCGTTTGATGGTATCGAAGGCGTCTTGTTGAGCCTTGTCCCACATCCACATTTGCGAAGAGGCTTGTTCACTCGGGCTAGTGTCGGTATGAATTTGGCGAGTTGGTCTGTCATGCCCATAAACCGCTGTAGCTCTGTGATGTTTTGAGGCTCTGCTAATTCCTGGATGGCTCGTGTCTTATCTGGATCGATGCCGATGCCTTCTTTGGAGACGACATGACCGAGGAACTTCAAGCACGGCTGGTTAAAACAGCATTTGTTGTTCAACGTCACTTCGGCGTCTCGCAGCCTCATCAACACATTCCTCACTCTCTCATCATGTTCCGGTTTTGTCGATGCATGAATCAGTATGTCATCCATATGACAGATTACCCCTTCTAGCCCATTTAGGATCTTCGACATCAGTCTCTGGAATACTTCCAGCGCCGAACTAATGCCGAAGGGCAGGCGTTTGAAACAGAAGCGCCCGTATGGTGTGACAAAGGCTGTCAGCAGTCTGGAATCTGGGTGCAGAGGGATCTGCCAGAAGCCAGAGTTTGCATCTAACTTGGTGAAGATTGTGCTTCCCCTAATCTTCGCCAGATTGTCATCTACCTTTGCCATCAGGTGAATTTCTCTTCTGACTGCTCAGTATATTTAGCACTATTTATACCTTTGAAATGGTGCTTTAAGGAGCATTTCACGGAGCGACACAGGTTGAGCCCAGAAATTACGTAAATGCTGGTCACTTAATATTACGTAAATGTTGGTCACTCAGTATTGTGTAAATAATTATTTGAATGCTTGACATTACACAGTTGACATCCTTCATAGGGACTATTCATCAGATATAGTTTTTACATTCTAATAAGTTGGCATTTAGTAATAAAGATACTTTAATACTATTAATTTGCAATGAACGCATGGTCAAGGTTTCAAAATTCATATTTGGTATACATTATCAACAGTTGTAGTTTACCTTTAATCTGTATTCAATATAATATGTACATATTGTAGTGTATATCATTATCTGTATTCAATACAGTGTATATATTGTAATTTAGATAGTTTAGGAAGCAATTGCAAGGCATTCAAAGTTATCTAACCTTTTAAAAGTGCTACATTATAGCTGACATATTTGTATATAAAAGTTTTCGGCTTTGGGGGGTTGTCATAAATGATTTTACATTTTGTGGTTTTGTAATAATTGTTGTGTATAGGATTTTTATCTCTCGACTTCTGTGTAATATGTACAGAATGTTTTATAGAAATTATATTCTGCGTAAACTGACTGGATAGTATTCTGAGGTTATTCTTTACTCGACTTTTTTCACTTTATATTTCACAGTATCTTATAAAGGTGAATGAGATCAAGACCAAAAAAGGCGTTGAATTCTTGCAGAAGCTTGTGGAGTATTACCATGCATATTGCAAGTAAGTTTTGAATACAAATTTTATAGTTATATAATACATTGTACTGTATATCATATTCACGTATTCTTAGTCATTTGTGGTGCGTCCTCTCTGGTTCCAATAATCTAGTGGCATCTTTCAGGGGGGTTTCAACTTAGGCATATTTTATAATTTAGATGACTATTTATAGCATTATAGGTTAGTTTTAATGTTATGTAATTAATATTTTAGGATAGATTTAAAACATTTACAACAATAGAGTTTTATTTGGTATTTATGTACATATCTTGATCATAAGAAATGCTAAAAAGTATTTTTTAGTATAGATTTAAAACAATTACAACAAAGAATTTTTTTTGCTATTTTCTAAATATCTTAATCATAAAGAATACAGTACTATGAAGTATATTTTTGAAAGTTAAAATTGTCTTTTCTAATGTTGGCATAAATTCAGCTCTGTTATAGATTTTACCATTTACAATGTGTTTCAGATCGTAGAAAAAACTAATGTAAATTTATAGACCTATAGGCCATAGGATTAAGACTGCTTAACCCCTTTTCCCTTCATATAGACATTTTTATGAATTAATTGTATTTTTTAGTTTGTGTATTTCATCATGAATTCCCCCCGCAGGTATTTTGAGGAAGGCATGAAAACATGGGCACATTTTGGAACCTATGTCAGTGAACTTAGCGAGAAGCTGCGAGATGTACGTCACAGGCAAGAAGAGGAACGTCGTCATTTACTCGCCACTCGCAAGATTATTAGTAACTCCCTCTCTGCTGAGGCAAAAACTGAGGTAGGTTACTGCTGTTTATCGTTATATATCGAGTAACTTTACATGATATGAGAACGACTTGCGCGATTGTTATTAAGAGTAACAAGTTTGCGTGTGGTACCTAAGATTAAAAAGTAATTCACAGAAATAAAGCAAAGCTAAAGTTTTCTTTTAAATTTTCAGTTACTTACTTGACTTAGCAGACTTTTGAACTGTTAGTGATGATAATAATCATGATTTTGATGACTTTTTAGAGAGAGAGAGAGAGAGAGAGAGAGAGAGAGAGAAATACCTGACTAAACTGACATGTACAATAACACTGACTTTTTATTCTAGAACTGTATACATTACATTACCTTATTGAGGTCATTCCCTAAGTGACTTTGGTCATTTGGTCATAATTTGAACTAATTGAAAGTCATGAATTAGTTTTACTTTGAAATTAAATATGATGTGCCACATTGGGGTATGGATAATTTTATAAAAAGAATTTTGTTCTGGAAAGTACTATTACTTCAAAGTTTATTTAAGATTACGTTGCAAGAATCTGTTACATATTTTTTCTAATGTACACTGGTCAATATGAAGTAGAGGGTAAACAATTTATTTTAGCCTATTCTGGAGTTATTCATCCTGAGCTGTTTTGAGAGAGAAACTTATGAAGAACATACAGGGGATGGCAGCAGCTCAAAAATAGCAAAAAAAATTTGGAAATCTGTTACTTCAATATCTTTTATTCTTAGTAAATATAATAGAAATTTTTTCATTTGTAGGATTATATGCTGTATTTTCTTTTACAGCAGCAAGTGTGTATGATTCATAATGTCGTGGATGTCAGATATTGTATTATGTTTCTTTCTCTAGCTTTCAGGCGTTGCAACACATGGGTACTCTTTACACCGTCAGACGGGGAACAAAATTCATGGCACAAACAAGAGTGGCTATTTGTACAAAAAATCCGAAGGTACGTGTCTTTTTTTTTTTTTTTTTTTCGTTTCGAGGACATTTTCTTTAGTTAACAATGTTTCAGGTTTTCGTTGCCTTTTTAATTTTCTAAAGTATTTTTTTTCCATATTTAATGGTTATTTTATGGGAAATTCTTTATGTCTGCAGAATTCTCATTGTTCAAAGTACAGTACAATACTGATTTGGTATTTCTGGGTATTGTATCATTTCAAGTCTTTTTGTCCTCGAAATTATATTGTTTTTCTCTCATTGCATTTTCTATTGAGAGTTGGGAAGAGAGTACTATACTGTACTACTATTTTATGTATTGAATAAAACAATCATAAGGCCATTTTGATATTAGTTGGATTCTTTTAAGGATCTCTTGAAAATATATTTTGAATGTCATAGAGCTACCAACTGTGTTAAGTTTTGTATATTGAAAACAATATGAAAATTGGAGTAAAACAAGGGAAAAGAAATTGTAAGCCAAAAAGTAAAAATTAATTAGTCAACAGTAAACAAAGACAAAGGGAAATGGGAAGGGCTTTATGAAACTTATTTATTAATATATAAGAGTAAATATATATGATTCACATTAA
Source organism: Palaemon carinicauda (assembly GCF_036898095.1). NCBI lineage: Eukaryota > Metazoa > Arthropoda > Malacostraca > Decapoda > Palaemonidae > Palaemon > Palaemon carinicauda. The sequence goes on from NC_090726.1 coordinate 201,793,873, forward strand.
ATAAAACTGGAATATTAACCCTTTTACCCCCAGGCTATTTGGAACTTTCCAACCCTTAACCCCCAGGGGTTTTCTTTTTTTCAAGCACATTTTGCCATATATATTTTTAAATTGCTCTAACAGCCTTAATTTTCGTCATAGAGAGGTCAGGTTGGTCTAATTTTTTGGAAAATGCCTGAAGTTTCTCATAAAGTTATCAAAAATATGCCAAAAAAAAAAATGTAAATAGCAGTTTTTTGCGGAGGACGTACCAGTACGTCCATTGGGGGCAAAAGGGTTAATAAGGTAAATAAGAAAAGAGCAAGCGCACTTGGAGTTCACGAATCTCCATCAAGACTTGATATAGTAAACACAAAGCAGCCCTACTTTGACCTAACCTGATCTTGGGCAATTTTGATATCTCAAGTAGCTCTTGTTTGCAATATTCATTTCATTGTATTGAAGTACCCTATCCCTTTAGCTGGAAAATAATTACATCCCAATGATTATATTCTTATCTCAAATTCTATTCACCTGCTACAGGTTACGAGGCCATCCTTTTGATTAAAAATTTTATATGATTTTTTAAATGACATTTACAACAGTCCTGCAAAGCAAGAGACAGACAACAGAGAATCTGGAAAATAAACTAAAGAATATATATCCTTGTCAATGGTGATAAATCTGCAGCAAGAAAACATATTTGAATAATGAAAGAATGAATTATAGATTTAAGAGTGAGACAGAGAACTAGATTTGAGGTTGAATAAAATAATGTAGGGACATAAACATATGGTAAAGAACAAAAATACAAAAAAAGGAAATTTCCCCATTTCTATTTCATCGATTTTTTTTTCTTTCAGGTAAAATGCGCAAAGTATGGCAGAAGAGGCGATGTGAAGTTAGGGAAAGTGTTTTATACATTCACCACTCGGATGAAACCAAACAGCCTGTTACTGTGCCATTGCTTACTTGTCAAGTCAGGGCCAGCATGGATGATGGCAAATGTTTTGATTTAGTATCGTGTAAGTATACGTTATTGACGAGACTGCTGTATTGTAGCTTATATTTTGCTGAAGCATTTGTTTATTTGCTGCTGCTTTTAAATGTTTTCCAGTTTATTCAACAACTTCCTATGGTTTGTCCATTTCATGGCCCATTGACTTATGTTCCTCAACTGTTTCAATTCCCATGAATTTTATCCACTAAATTTACGTATCACCTCAGAAACTAATAGAATATCCTTGAAGATTTGGCCTCTTGTCTTGTATTAGCAGTTGATTTCATGTTCTTTCTTTATAGATAACAGAACGTATCATCTCATGGGAGAAGATGAGAAAGAAACATCTGCTTGGATGTCTGTCCTCCTCAACAGTAAAGAAGGTATACATTATTGTTTTGAGTGTTTGAATATTTTATCTTTTATTGATTAGCTAGACTTGAGTTTTGCCGACTTCTTTTCGTGTACTGTTTACTGCCTCTTTACTAGTTAACGATTATTATGAGAAACTGGATAAGATTGTCTGTACTTGGGTAACGAGATTTACACGCTAATTTTATCACTTGCTTGTCTCAATCGAAAGTAAAATCTTTAGTTCCTACCCATAACTTTTTTCAGGTTACCTATTAACACTTGTACGCCACCCAACATTTTGTACTGAAAGCGTTATGTTGGAATTTCTAAGTAATAATTTTTCATTAACTTCTAGATATTATCGCTTGGATTTTTGTGTTCTAGCATACAGTAGGATTTAGCAGTGCATCTTTTAGTATATATTCAGAGTAAATTGTTACTGCTATTCCTTTCACGTAAGAGTTTGACAAGTGAATATAGGAGAATTTTGCTCCCATGCCTTGTGAGAGTCCCACTATTCTTCCTACCTCAGGCCTGACTTCTTCCTGTGTTGATGTCAGACTTGTTGAAAATTAGATTTTTACTTCGTTGTTAAGGACTTTTCCAAGCATTCTCCATCCTCTTTGTGATCCTGCATAGTCTTTGTAGTCGCTGGATTGCATTTCAGAAAGCAGATTATGGAAATTAGACAGATCTTGATGTTATTCAAGTACCTCCTCCACTCCCTCTTGAATTTTCATTTTCATATTATTATTATTACTACATGTTAAGCTATAACCCTAGTTGGAAAAGCAGGATGCTATAAGCCCGAGGACTCCAACACGGAAAATAGGCTAGTCAGGAAAGGAAATAAGGAAACTACAAGAGAAGTTATCAACAATAACAACAGCAAAATACATTTTCCATTTATAACTATAAACACTTTAAAACAAACAAGAGGAAGAGAAATAAGATAGAACAGTGTGCCTGAGTGTACCTTCAAGCAAGGAACCACATCTGGTATCCCCAAAAACAACTTTTAAGTAGAAAAAAGGAAATAAGCATATTTACAGAGACCATCATTAATAGAGGCATTCTTAAGGAATAGTTTACATTTTTGGAACAAAGGATATACAGTAATTCTTTTTAATCTTCATCACCCATCATAGTCAAGTTATGAATGACTAATTTGTTTCAGTTTTGTTTAGTTGGTCTTTTTCAATTCCAATTTTCAATTTCAGGTGCATTGCAGAAAGCACTCTGTGATGATAACCCAGGACCATCACCAGCTGATTCAGGTTTTAGAGAACTGCAACAGAGAATTATATCGTACGTACGTGGGCTGCCGGGTAATAACATTTGTTGTGACTGTGGAGGCACCAATGGTAAGTGTACTTATTGTTGAAAGTTATTCTTGGAACTTTTAGTATGGTGGTGATTTATAAGGCACTTATTTTTATGACTTTGTAACTCCTATTTTTACTCATTTGCAAACTATATGAAGAAGAAATAGGAAGACTAACAAACAAGAACTAAAAATAGTTTAACACTGATGCAATATCTTCAGCTTGAAGAATTGATAATATAAGTTTAAACATCAACAAACAAATGATTAGTGTAATAGTAAACAAAAAGGTAAAAAAAAAAATGTAAAAATGTATTTATCACTAGTTAGAAAAATGATATAGATTATTAAGAGAAGTGATGTTTTGGTACTTGAGGAAGAGGAAATTCCCAGAGAAGTGTTAGAATGGCAAAGATGATGTACAAAAGAATAAAGACACTAGTAATAACAGCCGTTAGGGAAACAGAAACCTTTAAAGTTAGTGTTGGATTACACCAGTGGTCAGCATTAGGCCTGTTTTTTTTTTTTTTTTTTTTTTTGTGGTGGGCATAGATTTATTAAGTGAAGAGATCAGAAATGAAGAGATGTATTAGCTGCTATATGCAGAATGATTTGGTGATTACTGCTATAATTGAGGAAGACTTAGAGAGAAGGATTGTAGATTGGCTAGAGATTTTGGAAATGGATGGCTTGAGAATAAATGTGGATAAAACTGAAGCTATGGTGATCAATAAGGTTAGTAGGAACAGGATAGCCATGCATGAAAGTAGAGGTTTTGGGGTATGAAACAGGTGGAACAATTTAGATACTTTGGATCTACTACAGGTCAGGAGGGAGGATGTGAGGATGAAGTTGAGAATAGGATAAAAACAATCTGTGGGAAGAGGAGGGAGGTAGCAGGAGGGGTATGTGATAATAAAATGCCAATCAAGCTAAGAATCAAGACTTATAGCACTGTAGTAAGACCAGTGTTTATGTATGAATCGGAAACATGTGCTCTGAGATATAAAGAGGAAGAAAAGTTTGAGAAAACAGCATTGGAATGCTGAGGTGAATTATGGGAATGTAGTTGTTTGAAGGATTGGAAATTGGTGAAATGAGAAAAATGGCAAGTGTAGTAAAGATTACTGAGATGATAAGAGTTTCATGACTGAGATGGTGTGGACATGTGTTGAGAATAGATGGTGGGGGAGGGAGAGAGGAGGGCTCAGGAGGATCCTGTTAGGGGGATAAGATCTAGAGAGAGGCAGAGAATTAGGTACCGAGATAAGGTGAAAGCTTACATGGGTTCATCCATTTACAAAATGTTCCATTAAGTATTTACTTTGAAGCTAAACTGATTTCATTTCTAATATTGTACGTATGTTACTAACATCACCAGACAAATTATCTTTCACCAATTTACAAAATGATCCTTCTACTTTTTGAAATCAAATAAGCTTTCATGCTTATGCTTCGGAACCAGTGTCAACAAAGCCAACACAACACTACTTCAAGCATCATAAAGAATATTGGAAGAACACTTTAGGAACTTGGCTATACCAGAGTACAGCTGAAATGTTAATACATACTGTATTATATGGAATATGCATACAAGATAAACAATCATATTTTTGAAAAACTTTTTAGTTTTGGTGTTTAAGTATGGTGCGTAGCTTTTTAAATTGATTTTATATATTTTTAATCCTCCAAATAACTATCCAATGCAGATAAGAGATAGAATTCCTCTTTTATTGCATCTTATTTACTCATATTACATTTTAATTTGTTTTATTTACTTTATTAATTTTTTGCTGTTTAGTATTTTAGATAATTTGATATCAATTCTTCAAAATATCTTTCATTTCTTCCACTTTCGAACAATATCCGACACGAATCATCTGGTAAAGGTGAAGAGCAAATTAAAAGACAGTTGATTACTGAGGTCTTAGTTGCAATGACTCTGTTGTAATTGAAGGTTAAGTTACTTTATTTATTCAAACTCTAATTGGTTTGCAGATGTAACCTGGCTTTCAACTAATTATGGCGTGATGGTGTGCATAGAATGCTCAGGAATTCACCGAGATTTAGGAGTTCACGTTTCAAGAATACAAAGTCTAACGCTAGATAAGGTAATTCATTGGTATTCTTGACTTTCCTATAATTTCTCTATAATTACTTTGATATTTTTACTCTTAATTTATTACATTTCAGTGCTTAATGATGTTGGAGGGTTTTAAATTTTTCAGTACTGTATTTGTTTTTTAATATAAAGTCTAAGATATGAGAATTTCCTCCATAAACAGCACTGTATTTGTTTGTAAATAAGGCAAATTTTTTTTTCATAAAAAGTAAGGAGGAATCTGGAACGTGTTTTAGATAGTGAAAGTTATTGTACAAGTCAAAATTAAGTGGCTTGGTGTTCAATAACAAAACTCCACATCATTGACGACTCTGGTTGTTTAACCCTTTTACCCCCAAAGGACGTACTGGTACTTTTCACAAAACTCATCCCTTTACCCCCATGGACGTACTGGTACTTTTCACAAAACTCATCCCTTTACCCCCATGGACGTACTGGTACTTTTCACAAAACTCATCCCTTTACCCCCATGGACGTACTGGTACTTTTCACAAAACTCATCCCTTTACCCCCATGGACGTACTGGTACTTTTCACTAAACTCATCCCGTTACCCCCATGGACGTACTGGTACTTTTCACAAAACTCATCCCTTTACCCCCATGGACGTACTGGTACTTTTCACAAAACTCATCCCTTTACCCCCATGGACGTACTGGTACTTTTCACAAAACTCATCCCTTTACCCCCATGGACGTACTGGTACTTTTCACAAAACTCATCCCTTTACCCCCATGGACGTACTGGTACTTTTCACAAAACTCATCCCTTTACCCCCATGGACTTACTGGTACGTTTCAAAAAACTCATCCCTTTACCCCCAGGGACGTACTGGTACGTTTCACAAAACTCATCCCTTTACCCCCAGGGACGTACTGATACGTCCTTGCAAAAAACTGCTATTTACATTTTTTTTTTTTTTTGCATATTTTTGATAACTTTATGAGAAACTTCAGGCATTTTCCAAAAAAATTGAGACCAACCTGACCTCTCTATGACAAAAATTAAGGCTGTTAGAGCAATTTAAGAAATATATATTGCAGAATGTGCTTGAAAAAAAAAAAAAAAAAAAACCCGGGGGTTAAGGGTTAGAAAGTTCCAAATAGCCTGGGGGTAAAAGGGGTAAAACACCATGTTAGACAGTATGATATAAATGAGTATTGTAATAGAATACTGTACCTTGGTAACACAAAATATTGTGTATCATGTATAAAAAGAAATGCAGTCAAAAAGAAAATAAAATTTTGCCTTAAGAGGAAATAATTTTATTGTTATTTGTATGCACCATTCTTTAAAGTTGCCATTAACTTTTATCTAACGGAGCAATACACTCCAGTGGTCTTTTCTTTATTCAAATGTTTAACTTACTGTTTTATATATTTTCTATATTTTTATCAATGAATCTCCATTATTATAAAACACGATTATCATTATGTCTCTGTGAAATATTACATTGAATTAGCTTTTGTCAACTTCTTTTTATTCTCTCCTTCTGTTCCCCTTTTGACTTCCCAACATAATCTTCATTGCAGCTCACAGTCTGTAGATGTATGAGCATTCTTATTATATTTGGGGTTATCAGTTTTCAGCTCGTTAGACAGAATGGCGTACTTATGATTTTGTCTACGACTTATACCCCTAGCTAGAATTAGGTTGCATTTTATATGCACATTGAATGTTTGCAAATATGGTAAGAACTATTAAAAAGATTTTGTAATTGTTTATTGATAACTTAGCTTATTTAATCTCTTTCCTATGTGTTTTTTTTCCAGTTTTCCACTCATTTGAGAATATATCTTTTTAACAAGCTTTGTGATAGTCTTGATATATGACTATAGTAAATTTTTTTTAGTGAGGCATATTTACACCGACTCGCAGGGGTGCCCTTTTAGCTCGGAAAAGTTTCCTGATCCGTGATTGGTTGGACAAGATAATTCTAACCAATCAGCGATCAGGAAACTTTTCCGAGCTAAAAGGGCACCGCTGCGAGTCGGTGCAAATGCGCCTCATTAAAATAAATTGAGTGTAGTTGATCCCATTGAAATGATTTGTAAGAGTTATACAATATTGGATATACTGTAGTTATTAAAAGTTTTGTGGTTCCGCTTTAACCCTTTCACCCCCAATGGACGTACCACTACGTTCTTGCAAAACACTGTTATTTACATGTTTTTGCATATTTTTGATAACTTAGAAAAAATTCAGGTATTTTCCAAAAGAATGAGACCAACCTGACCTCTCTATGACAAAAATTAAGGCTGTTAGAGCAATTTAAGAAAAATATATAGCAAAATGTGCTCGAAATTTAACCTTACCTTGGGGATAAAAGGGTTCATAAAAATTTAACGTGTTATCAAACTTGCTTCCCAACCACGAAGAATACCTTGCTCAATTACTGGCAGAACACAGTAATCCAGAAAAGATCATCTGAGCTATTGAGAAGATAGAGTATAGAATTAAATTTATATTTTTTTATTTTCAAGCATTTTGTCAAATTTACTCTAGTCACGTACCGTATAAGAATACTGTAGGACCATTGTACTCGTTCAACTTTAGTATAATGTGACAAGATGCTAAAAGTTAACCCCATACCCTTGAATCTTACTTCCTGTGGCATAGTTTGTGTAACACAACACAAGCTTTTTCCTTACATTATTTCAGCAACTGGACTCTGGAACAGAAGAGACATTTAAATAAAATATCCTTAAAACTATATTTCTTAAAACTAATACAAGCAAGAATACAAAAACTGACTTAAAACTAATACATACAAATAAAAACCACAACCTTGCATAAAACACACCAAATGGAAAACAGGTGAACGCGGACACCGTCGCCCACACACTAGACTTGAACATCCACTAACGGCACTCTGCCATAGTTCTGTGGGGCAATGGTGATACTCCAGTCAATTTGACCAAGCAGTGAAAACACAAGAAAGAAACCTCACAGCCTTACAAACATAACGCAAAATGTAAACGTCCAGAAACGGTACTTTGCCACAGTTCCGTGGGCAGTCGGTAACACTCCATTCAATTTCTAATACTGTATAATGCAATTCTTCCAATCAGCATTTACAAGCTGGGCTGGTAAAAGGAGGAAGTGAGGCTTGCAATAGAAATATAAAAAAGAAAATTATGAACATGCGTAGATAACTACATTATCACACTACAAGAAAAAATATAAACAAACCTTTAATTATTTCAAGTCTTGATTGCTAAACACACACACACACATTCTCTCTCTCTCTCTCTCTCTCTCTCTCTCTCTCTCTCTCTCTCTCTCTCTCTCTCTCTCTCTCTCTCTCTCTCTCTCAAGGATCTATTAAAATTTAATAAAAAACAAATCAATCCACTGCATCAAGTATGTTCCTTAATTAAGATAATAGACCAAATTAAATAATAAGTAAATGGTATTTCTCTCATATCATTTATATGTCTTTTCTTCATTTAGGTTGGCACTGCCCAGTTACTCTTAGCTCGTCATATGTCAAATAACTCTTTCAATGAAGTGACCGAAGCTACTTCACCTAGAAAGCCGGAGCCAACAAGTACAATGTAAGTACTCCGCCTTGGTTTTCACCTCTTCCGTTGAATGTAACTAAAAAGTAATTTTCGATTGTGTTCCTATGCTCTGTGTGTGAAGATAATATAAAGTGATTGTCATTGGTAGCAACTCTGCTGTATATTATCCATAATTGTGCAAGTCCTTCCTTTATTTAATCTTCTGTCTATTGCTATGCTCAGGTCTTTTCGTACTGGTAATCATTTCATGTAAACTAAAATCATGAAAGAACATATAAACTTGAGCATATGACAAGTTTACATTGGGTATGTTAACAAATAGTTTGAGGGATTTCAGTTCTTTGCTTAATCATAGGTTCTCAAATTTGCTTCTTATGTACCTTGGGATCACTGATCCACTTGACCATTAAACCTTTTCTCACTCAGTGACTCACGAGAAGATTGGCTAAGAAGGTGGTGAGTACGGCTATTAATTTCAGCCGTGTCTCTAGTTAGCAGAGCAGGAATCAGAGAGCAGACTTCTTTTTAAAACGAGTGTAAAATGAGTGATTAAGACTAGATCCCTAATCGAGACTAATAAGAATATCTGGGTTGATTGAAGATAACTATTAATTATAACTATTCCTAAATGTAAATTTGTTAATACTACTGTACTGTACATTGATAGTAATGGCTTGAAGTGCTTCCCCCATCTTTAGTTGTTCCAATGTTAAAAAGATTGACGTCCATTGATACTGTATATACATATATATTTTTTTTGTATGTGGGATTGTATATAACGGGCCCAAATAAGATCTGCTTCTGAGGCCAAATCATTTGTTCTTAGTGTGGCATTGGTCACCCTGGGTTAACCGAGTATTGCTGATGTAGCATGAGAATTACTTGTTCGTTAGAGGAGATTAATCCTAGCTCACTTTGCTGTTGTTCTATGTCATACTGTTAACTTGAATCTTACTCTTGCTAGCAATGATTTATGCCTTAATGATGCTTTCAATAGATTTTTTTGCTGTTTTGATTTACACATTCTGCTATATTTACTCACTTGTTGTAACTGTGTTGCAACCTTATTAAGCATATACTTAAGAATAGTCAAATGCTTGTCTATTTTTTTTTTTTTTTTACCCAAAAACATTTATGGTTAGCATGATCAGAGATTATGATTTTCACCACTGCCAGTTTATTGACTGGATTTTCCACATACACTGTACCTTTTTTTTGCATGCAAGAGAAAATCTTTCCTTAAGATATCTTTTCTTATTTTATCAAATGCCACGATACAGTGTCCCTTTTGAAGATGATAAGTTTTGGAATGGTATGAGACCTGTGGGTAAAAATGATAAGTTTTGGATGCAATGTGCATTATTTTTTGTCTTGGAATCGGCCTTTTCATGAAATAGAGGCTGGTAATCGCTATCTGTTTACTTGTAAGTACAAACTATAGTTGTAAACATTTTCATCATCGCTATTTGAGAATGAATTTGATTTTGAAAGATTATATATAAGAATATTTAGAAGAAACTGGCTCCTCTTTTGTTTGGTTTGTGTATCTATCTGACTGTCTCAGAACAAATCCTAGAGTATATTTAATTGTACTTGGTAATTTTTTTCCTTTCAACTTTGCTATTTTTTGTTATGTATTTGTCTTGTGCCTGCATAGGATTTAGCCGGTTATGGCCAATTACAATCCAGTTTACACCGTTTATCTATGTCACACTTACGAGGAATTATTGTCTCGTGAAAGGAATTGTTTTTCATTGTTACTTCCTTTGCTTGTTTCTCCGCAGTGTGAATTTTGCCTTGAACATATCATTAGCTATTTCTCTTTAACATAAATTTATTCATGATTGTAAAGTTTATTGTGTTTGCTTTATTTGGATTGTTCATATATTTTCTTCTTATTCTTCTGTTGTGAATATAGCTTCCATACAATTGCATTATCGTACACACATAAGAGTATGTTGACTACTCTAGCCATCAAAGATTTTCTTATGTTGCTGTAGCTAATGTCACTTTGGTTTGTAAAATTTCCTTCATCTCTCTCTCCGGATCCTCTTACGGATGATTGATCATCTTGTCATGTCAGTACCCTTCTGTTATAATTTTATTCGCTGCATATAAAACGGTGGTTTGTACTTACATTCAAATTTTAAATGTTTACCAAAATTTTTTATTTTTCGAAGTACTCCGACCATAATTTTACATCGGCGATGGCCTCTTACAAAGTACTGTATATAGTCAGTTTCTTTTGGAGTGTATCTTTTCACTACTGATTTCATACTTACCTACTATTGGCCGTAAAAGCATAGCTAAAACTATGGTTTGTGTAATAGGGAATATGGATATTATTTTGAAGATTTAGTTTTTCCATTAACATTATTTTGAAATTTAATTTTTCCATTGAAACTATTTTGAAAATTTAATTTTACCTCAGATTTATTTAAGGGATAGTTTCTTCCAAGATTCAAGGTTAAGAGTTTGCCATAAGACAAAAAATGTGTGTATGTCACACTATAAAGTACTCTATAAAGAATTTTTTTTTAATGGGTGGGTTGGTTAAAGTTAACAATATTATGCGGAAAGACATTTTTTTTTAAATACCCCAGTGATGCGAGAAGTAAAAACGGCAGGAAGAATAGAAAAAAAAACCACAAAACAGTAATAGTATTATTTTAGAACTTTTTACAAAGTTAATTTGATGTAAAATTGAATATCTAAAACAGTCGAGGAAACAAAGACTTCGTTTATACTGTACAGTACACAGATTTTGGACCAGGTAGAGGATTCATAGTTTTTAAGGAGTTCCGTGATGGCCATGTGCACTTTTTATTTAGTTAGGTTTGTCTTTACTATATAACTATTAGAGGGAATTTAGAATACTGTACTGTAAAGTTATGAACAATGATGGACTATAATTTTTAAGAAAGAGGGAGTTTTAATCGCACTACACTCTATACATTCCATTCTCATTTATCTCATTGCTTCTGGTAGCCTATTGGAAACGTCCCTGTCTGGCGATTTATTGGACGGGGGTTCAAGACTCACTTAAGCTCGATCGCTTTTTTGTAATGTCTTCAACCTCACCATCTTTGTGAGTTAGTGATTAGTGGTTTGAGCAAGCTTGTAGGTTTACCCACCGAGTCATCAGCAGCCATTGCTTGGTTCAAGCTTAGGTGGAGAGGGGTCTTGGGTGCTGATTATATATGGTCGTTCTCTAGGGCATTGTCACTGTCCCATGCCTCTGCCATTCATAAGAAACCTTTAAACCTTTCAATACCTGAAAGGGACATTTAGGTATTGTAATATCAGGAAAGCTAAAACAAAATTGTCACTCCAATTAAACTGAAATTCTATTTAATGCTTAATGTAAGGATTAAATCGGCGAATATAAAACAGTATGAAATATTATAAAAGTGGAAATATGAATGAAATAAGAACACTTATAGTAAAATATAAAATATGAAATATGATAATTGAGTTATTTTCTGTGTAATACAATTATTAGTTTCATAACTCGGATGATAAGCTACAGTACATCATTCATGATGATAAATTTGCCAATACAGAATATATTTGGCAAGAGTTAGTAATACTGGGACATTTTACCAAATTATAATTTTTCGAAAATCAGATATCTACATTAATAAGCTTCCATTTGTAATACAAGACTGTACAGTATAGCACTTCAGAATTATTTACAACGTAGAAACCGACGTAAGGTCGGGTAAAACTGCTTAAAGTGGATTTTGTATTTGTATTTATTATTTAGGAATCGTCGTCGTAAATTTGGAACTGTCGCACATTGAAATGACGTATCCTGCACTGTATGTTGAATAAGATTTGATATATTTATTAGGAACTGACAATTCAGGCCAACTTTGTGAGAGTTAAAGTTAACCCAGTTGTCTGCTTAGCTTAAACTATTATTCACTTCCTTCACTTCACTGCACCCAATTATTTAGGTTTGAGTAGATATGGCACTAAATATATATGAATTGTTATTAACTGCATGTTTTTGTTTAGGAAACACTATGTGTTATAAGTTTTCATATTCTGTGAAACTAAAATGTTTTAGTTTGTTCAAAGTATATATTTTTTGTTGCGCAAATACTTTAATCATCATCTCAAGATTAATTTTCCATACAGATATAGAAAACCTGAAGTTCTATAGCAGTACAGTATACAAGTATTGTTATTATTACAGAACTGTATTATTGTTATTATTATTACTAGCTAAGCTATAACCCTAGTCAGAAAAGCGGGATATTATATGCCCAAGTACTCCAACAGGGAAAAATTGCCCAGTGAATAAAGAAAATAAGGAAATAAATAAACTATATATGAGAAGTAATGAATAAAGGATATGAAATATGTTAAGATCAGTAACAACTTCAAAATACATTCATCATATATAAACTATGAAGAGAGACTCATGTCAGCTTGTTCAACATAAAAACATTTGCTGCAAGTTTAAACTTCTGAAGTTCCACCGATTCAACTGCCCAATTAGGAAGATTATTCCACAATCTGGTGACAGATGGAATAAAACTTCTAGAATACTGTGTAGTATTGAGGCTTATGATGCAGAAGGCAAGACTATTAGAACTAACTGCATTCCTAATACTATGTACAAGATGCAACATGCATAAAGAACTGACTGAACGACAGTGCTAGAGATTAATATCAAGATAAGGAATAAAGATTTAATAGACAGAAAGTTTTTGTCCAATAAATTAAGATGAGAATCGGTAGCTGAGGACCAGACAGGAAAATAATACTTGAAACATTTCTTCACAAAACATTGATCACAGAATATCTTAGAAGACATTCTCAACAACTCACTCCTTTTGTGCAGGTGAAAAAAACAAACATTGAATGTGTTTCTCAAAAGTAAATTTGCAATCAACAATCACACCTAAAATTTTAAAGGGTTTGTATATTGTTAAAAAAAAAAATTATCAATGCAGAGCCCTGGGTATTGAGGAGCCACTGTCCTCGACCTACTTACAATCATACTTTGCGGTTTGTTAGAGTCTACCTTCTTGCCCTATAATTTGCACCATGCACTAATTTTAGCCAGATCTTTATTAAGGGATTCATCAACCTCAAATCTCAATTCAGGAGATGAAATGAAAGCAAAGAAAGTAGCATCATCTGTATATGCAATGAGATTGTTTTCTAGCCCAAACTACATATGTATATAGTATAAAAAGTTATGGGTTAAAAACATTACTCTAAGAAAAACCAGATATCAGATATACAGTAGAAGTTAGAAATTAGTGGCTGTTTTAAAACAAAAAAAATGAGTAAGAAGATAGAATGATCTATGGCCTTTGATTGCATTGAATGTATGTCAGTATGTCTGTTAAAGGTTATTGAAGGGAAATATTTAATTAAGATTTAAGATATAAAGTCAGTTAATGTCAACGCAGTTAACTGTCAATTGCAGTCACGTATTTCAGTGAAGAGAAATGCTTCCTATGTTGCTTTATGCAACAATTAATAATTAGCCACATTTTTCTCATATATATATGAAATTTATTGGGCACTAAAAAGTGTGAACTACCAGTATACAATATCTTAGAATGGGCAATTGTATACTGGTTGATTTTTCTGAATTTCTCCCATCAAATTGAAGACATTTGATTTATTTGGATATATCAATGTCAGTTTTATTTAAACTACTGTAGTTCAAAGTTTGCTACAAATGCTGTCACTGTTAATCTTTATTGTGATTGGGGAAATGTGTAATTTTTTGGTACAGATATATAGTAACCAAGCTAACATTTAGATTCTGGAGAATACACAACGGAGTAGAGTAGACTTGCTATAGCAACAAGAATGCAAAGACAAAAGACATCACTGCATGATGACTCCATGGTTATTGCCAGCAGCCAATAGATTGTCTCAATACTATACTAGAGACGTAAGCTTATTGAAGGTAAATAAAACAGAAAATTATTTAGTCATTTGGTTGAATGTCATTATAAGCAAGCTTCGAGAGAAGCAATATGCACATCAGGTTGGTATAGAAATAAATTTTGTTGAAATATCATTCGGGGGAATCCTGCCAGTATACACAGTATCCGTTAATGTATTCGATCAAGATTATTTTACCCTTTAATGGAAGCTGTTATGCTTTGATTCATATTGCTAAACTTTATTACTGTATTTTTGAAAAAGAAAGACATTCATTAATACAGTACTTACCAAGAATGGGGATATATTCCTGAACCTAGTGCTTAGAGAAACATACGTATGGTAACCTTAGTGCACGTCAGTATTCTATAATGGATGTACTGTACATTAAACATTTAAAAATTTCTAAAACATTTCTATTTCAATATTTTTCTTCTATGCTTTTTAGAATTTCTGGCAAACTGTAAATACCTTTGAATGGCATAATTTAAAGTGGCAGTTTTCTGCTCCCAATGTATGACAGTGGTACAGTATTGCTCTTAATGATTTATTGCTGATGTAAAATTTTCATTATTATTTTTCATAATTCCAATTGATTTTATGATTGTTGATTTACTGGTTATGATATGCTGTGTATTTTGTTGTTTGCATGCCGTTTCATGTTTGCATTGAACAGATCGTATTTAATGTAAGACATTTATCAACCTAAATTGATTAATTTAATTTTCTGAATTAGCGTGTATTGTTATGATTATTATTATTATTATTATTTTTTTATTGTTATTATTGCATCTTCCATTTTCATCTTCATGTCTTTATTTTATTGATCAGGTAAGGTGATAATCACTTTCCCAATTAATAATGACTACAATCTAGACCAAAATTTTAATAGAGAATAATTTTTACGCCTTATGATTTAATGGCACTTTTAATATGGGCATATTAGAGTGGTGTAGTTGCGATGGAATAATCATAGCATTTTAAACTCTCTTAGCTTCTTTGTATTATTTAATCATTTGATATAATATTACTAATGATAAAGATACAGCATAATTTAAAATATAAAAGGCATAATTTATTGCCATAGGTGAAAAAATTGCATTAGTTAATTATTGGTTGTTTGTGGGCGCTGAGTTTTAGTAACGTTAACTGACCACAGCTTGAGCTTCAATCTTACGGTACTTTTAGAGTACCTCTTTAGACATGATGCATTTTGTTGATAAAATTTTTTAGATCACATGATAGATGCAAAGAGCAGATTCTGGAAAAAAAGAAATCATATGGAATTACTAGTAATGGTGAGATCTATTTTAGATGATTGAGTTTAGACTGTAGGTACTACAGGTTATTTGCTACATGTCGGAAAGCTGGACCACCAAAGCTTTTGATAAGTAGAGGGGGGACAATGTAATGGGAATTAGAAAGTTAATAAAAATGGGTTGAATGAGGTAGGTCATCCAGACTGATAAGTTAACTTGTAGAGAATTCACGTGCTGTGAGACATGCAATTGAAGAAAAGTAGTTACTACCTGCATCTTCTGTCTTCAAGACATTGGAAGATACACACCCTGTGGGAATTCAATGCTTCATTAATGGCAAAAGATGGGAGAAAGTGACATGATTGAGGAAATTACTTGTATGTTTTCCTAAGGAAGGTTAGCTTAAAGCAAATGGGTGTTACAGACTACACACACAAACAAAGCGGGTGGCTATGCAATCGGGTACTGTAAAACATCTTTATTAAACCACTGGCTGTTATAGAACCAAAGTCATTGAGGTGCATTTCAAGGTTATAGAAAACAGGCAATCTACTTAAGGGTTGTGCTGGCCTATTAGAATCATCCCTGCTGGATGCTACTGGGGCTTCAGCTCAAACTCGATAGTTTCTTCAGTGTCTTGCAACCTCACCATCCATGTGAGCTAAGGATGGGGGCTTGGGGGAGACTATAAGTCTACCTGCTGAGTCATCAGCAGCCTTTGCCTGGCACTCCCTGGTCCTAGATCGGATGGAGAGGGACCTTGGGCACATCATGTGTATATATGATCAGTCTGTAGGGTATTGTCCTGCTTGCTAGGGCAACGTCACTGTCCCTTGCCTCTGCCAATCATGAGCGGCCTTTAAAAGTGTTTCGTCGACCAAAGCAGAGGGTCTTCATTAAGCAGGATGGCTTCTAAACGCGTTTTTATGCAAACAATCGGCAGCTTGTGGGAGAACAGCCTGCTAAACTACACCAGAATTGTTACTGCTGTTTTCCATCTAGAAGTCACGTCATTTCTAGGTCTAAACTTTCTTGATGATTTTGGTTCATTTAATTTTTCATGGAACTGGTGGCAGATTGTTTGTCCGACTTTTTTACTTCTTATTTCTAGAGAATGTTTAACTGTTGGAGAGGTAAACTTTTCATTTAATGTTGACTATGTACAGTGGAGATTTCAAGTACTATTCAGTTATAGAAAACATGTTTAGTGTTCACCATTTTGATTGCAGATAAGATGACTAAGTTTAGTTTTGTCATATTATAGAATAAAAGGTTTTAAGAAAACCAGTTTTGATAAGTAAATTGGTGAAATTCTAACAATGATTTGAATGATGTAAAATCTATTATTTTACAATATGAAGAGTTGTAAGTTACAAATCAAAGTACCTTTCATGTTCTATGCACAGTCAGACACAAGAATTCCTGGCAAACCTAACTCTGAGGAAATGTACCCCTTCACACCATTACTGCATGGCGAGTATCCAAACAGTCGCTGTAGGGAGAGATTCTAGAGGTGGTGGGGTGGGCTAAATATGTGAACTCGCCAGGTAGTAAGGGCGTTGCAGGATGCACTTTCTCAGAGCAAGGTGTGCCAGAAATTTCTGTATCCAGCTGTATCTGTAAGTTTTTTTTTTCTTTTTTGTTATCTTTTCTGATTTAAATTGTACAAAGGATATGATTGGGGTTGTCTTGTGTTATTTCCTGAAACAGGTGTAAGATGAAATTTTTTTTCAAGCTGTCATTGGCAATTTTTGGTTTTTGAAGAAAAGTATTATGATTTTTATAACAGGAATTCCATACATTCCCTGTGTGTAAAGGTACCAAAATATTTTAAACAACACATATTATTTTTAAGGTTATACTTTTTATTTTGATCCTGCAAGTTTTATGCATTTAAAGCACTGCTAAGAGCTAGCTTTGTTCATTAGAATAGTGCTGAAAGTAACAAAGTTGATTTTGAACTTATTTGATGTAATATAGACAGTTGGTTTTTCCAGAAGGCATGTGCTTTGCTTTTTAGCGAGGAGCATATTTTTCCTCATACGATGCTGTCGTCATTCTGTAGTGGCATGGAATAATAGTCTCAATGTGAATATTATAGAGAATGTTTTAGATTAGAATGCATTTTGTGTCATTCTAAACCGTTTATTCAGGAATAGTGAATGGCAGTATCTTCGAAAAAGGTTTTAATATAAAAAAACTGCCTCTTATCTTAGTGTATACTTTTAGCAACTCTCTCAGAGATTTAGGTTATGAAATTTGATCATTCTGTGAATATTATGAATTGGGAGTGAGATAGCTACTCGTTGCTATAAGTTATCGTTTCTCTAAAACCTTTTAATATATTTCAGGGACGAACGCAGGGAATTCATTCAATCAAAATACGTTCGTCGAGCATTCGTACAACCGACAACAGCCACCCCTGAAGATTTATTAGTTCAGCTCAGAGAAGTTATTGATAAGAATGACCTTTATGGACTTTTACGTGTTTATTTCCAGGTAAATATGGTTTAACCCTTTTACCCCCAAAGGACGTACTGGTACGTTTCACAAAAGCCATCCCTTTACCCCCATGGACGTACCGGTACGTCCTTGCAAAAAAATGCTATAAAAATTTGTTTTTCATATTTTTTGATAATTTTTGGAGAAAATTCAGGCATTTTCCAAGAGAATGAGACCAACCTGACCTCTCTATGACAAATATTAAGGCTGTTAGAGCAATTTAAAGAAAATATACTACAAAATGTGCTGGGAAAAAAATAACCCCCTGGGGGTTAAGGGTTGGAAATTTCCAAATACCCCGGGGGTAAAAGGGTTAATAATGTGGTCAGTCAAGAATGGTCATATAAAACAGTAATGCTATTTAGTGATTGCTGGAAATTTGTGACCACTCATATTTCTGTACTGTATCGTTAGGAGTGTGGTTGTTGTTTACATCCTCAATTGAATTATAAGTTATGGAGATGTAGGTAAACAAAAGTGAACATTGAAAACTGTGTCATTCTTGACTACAATTTTACTTTTGTAGAACATAACCAGAAATTTGTGTAACGAATCTTCCAAGAGTTTTCTAGTTTTTTTATCTTTTATTGTAATCATCATAAATATTTCTACATCAGCTGGTCCTTTTAATACGAATTTTGCTTGCTTTTTCGGGTGTTATGAAAACTACCATCAGTTATTCTATTTACAGTGCTGTACTTCTAACAGCGGCAATTAAAACTTTGTGATTTCCCAGTGTAAAAATCCAAGGAATTCATTAAGGAAGAAAACTTAAAATACAATAAACAAACAATCTGAAAGAAGGATGTATCTTTATGTATTTAAAACACAATGCTTTCCCTATGCAAGACCATTAACGAATCTAGCAGGGAAGCCAATGAAAAATTAAATGCATATAAAACTGCTGAGTAAAGTGATCCAAGTACACTCATTTGATTATCCACAAACAGCTACTCTTTAGTCAACCAACTTGTTCAAAAATTTGAATTTATGAGGTGCACTGACAGGGTGAAAACTGAAAATGAAGTTTCAAACTAAGACAATACTATGCAATGGTTGAGCCTTTCACAAATCATTATCTGTACAGTACTTCTCTGTGTTATTGAGGGCTTAAGGCCTAAACTGAATTGCTAACCTTTTTCTGAATCTGAGGCAATAATATATATCGATAGTGGGAAGAAGACTTTCTTATTTCAGAGGTACCATTTAGCTATTCTGAATTATGGATAAAGTTATAGCATTATTCTATAAATGAACTGTATTTCAGTAGTTGAAGAGTTCATTACTATGGTGGATTTTGTTTATGCTACCTTTTTAAAAATGATGCATTTTGCTTATAACTTTTTAGATTGCATTGTAGATGCAAATTTTAGTATGTTTAGGCTACAAGTTATATGAACTTATACTTTCCCTCAAGTGGGTACTTTATCAATGATTTCAGAAATTTCTGGTTTACCATGTTTTTTTTAATGACAAAACTGCGTGACGTACATTATTTGAATTGTGTTCTTACTTTTCAGGGAGGGGACTTGGGACTGCCACTGACATCACTTGGAGAATGTGCTCTGCATGTTGCTATATACCAGGAAAATGGGGCTTCTCTTCCTCTAGTAGATTTTCTGGTTCAAAACAGTCATTCGCTTGATCGCCAGACAAAGGAGGGGAACACTCCGCTTCACTACTGCGTCATCTCGAATAAACCGGAATGCATGCGATTACTCTTAAGAGTGGGTGCTAACCCCAGTATAGAAAACAACAATGGCAAGAATCCTATGGACATAGCAAGCGAGCGCAATTGTGGATTAATGGAAGACATGGTATGGTTTTGCTCATTTTGCTTTTTCCTTAAAATATGTGTTATATAACTCAACTAGATGATGCAATTGTAAGTTTTGATATATTAGCATCTCTAGATATTTACAGAAAAATTTTCACCCTTTATCAGTGTGTTGCTTTATTGTAATTTTATGTATGAATATATTGTTTCCATAAATAATGCATATTTCTCATCTTAACATACTTTTCTTTTGTATTTCAGCTCAATCAAGCATTACAACAAAAGAAGTCAATGTTTGAAAATGTTGAATATGAGTGGAACTTGTCTGATGACAATTTAACAGATGTTTCTGATGATGATGAAAATTTCAAGGTAGAATATTTCTGTATTTTCGACTATGTCGTGATATGCTTCATGCCCTTGAAAAGGGCATAATCTTTTTATCGCAAAAAAAAAATCAGTGCATCTTTATATATATAGCCTATATAAGTATTATTTACATGTGATTTATTTCTATAGCTATCTCAGACATTCTGTTTACTTTATTTTACAATTTTAGCAGAATGGCATGTCTACCCCCGAAAAGAGAAGCAGGAGTCGACCCGTGAGCTTGCCGGGCTCGGGCTCTCCGATATGCCAACGGAGCTCTGAACACAGAACGTACAGCGATCAGAGGAGCGTAGGGGAATACCGGAGTGGTGAGCATCGTAGTTCAACTTCAAGATGGAGCAGAAGTCAGCCTCCTCCGCCACCAATATCTACTAAACCCATATGTAAGTGTTTAGGATGTTGCTATGCGTACATCATGTACAGGAGTGTCTTGTGTATCTAGGAGTAGATATTTCCTTAGGATCTATGTTTGAATTTTCGGGTTGGATATTTACCGGAGATTTAAATGCGTAGATGTTTTGAAATACGTTATGCATGCAAATAAAGCATTAAAGTCTTATTTTCTGTAAATCAAGGTTTATGGAAGTTGCAGGTACATTCCTTAGTTTTTATAATCTGTTTGTAATTATGTAATGTAATTACTGTACTTTTAAAGATTCGTTTATTCATTGCTGTCATAACTTCGCTATTTAGGACACCGTATTTGGTCATCTGGATTATAAATTAAAAAGGATATATTTACTATTCTTATGAATGTTTTCACATAGCATACAAATCCCTTCAAGAAATATTGAAAAATAGCGTTGCACGAGATTAACTGAAAGTGGTTTACTGGGTAAATTTTGCATTTATCTATGGTCTTTTTTATAAGGAAAATTGAGATAAATACATAATTTTGTAGGTTTAACTGTTTCTTAGAAAGAATATTAGTCGTGGGTTGTTTTTTTATTAGGAAAAACTAATTGGTATTAAAAACTAAACTAGTTTTGATATCTAGAAGTTTAGTTTTGACATTTCCGATGAATTGTAAGTACAGTGTGGAATATTGTCACTTCTGATGACACCCAATAGAATGTTTGTGTTATGGTCTTTGTTTAGAGGAAGTACAAGCAGCTGCTTCACAAATGCTTCTCTAGATCAGTCCAGCAATTGACAGTAATTGTAGTAATCAAAATTGTATCTTTTTTTAACCATATCATGAGTTAACTTGCTCCATTTTTGAAGGTGCTCAAATGTAGACAACCCTTCTAATTGCTATAGGTGACTTCTGTTCACATAGTCACATTATTTTCAATGGATTCATGATTTCTCTTTTCCATTAGTTAGATTGCTATTATTTTGTTCAAGCTGGCTGTGTGGCTAAATCATCAGGCAAGAAAGAGATTAAGATTGCTGGAAAATGAAAGTCACTTAGCATCTATATGCAGTTAGGGATTGATATTCACATAGAAATGGGAATTTTATTTAGGGGTAATAAATAACTACAAAGTCTCTAGGCTGGACTGTTGATAAGATGGTTTTAAAACAGATTATGAAATTGCAGAAGCATGTGGCGAGAATATTAATTGAGATAGTCATAGAAATGACAAAATTGTGAAAAAGATTAGATGTGGACTTGGAATTCCAAGATGAGAAAAGCATGAAGAGAACTTCTGTTAATATCCTTCACTCCCTGTGATTGAAAACAGATATTTAGAACTGTGTCTTTGGACTAGAGACTGAGGAAGTTAACCATAAATTCCCTTTATTAAGATTGTCCCAGTTGGTGACTGCGATATATTTTCTCAGGCCACCATTTCTGTAGATTTCGGTATAGTTGGCAAGACTCATTGAATATACCTAGGTTACTCGTGTGCCACAAACATTAGTACTTTTTTTCCTAGTTTTGGACAATACTTTCATAAATCTTAAATGTAATTTTAGAAGAATTATTACATACGGATAATCATATATGTGGTTTGTATATGGGCATATTTTGTATTATCATGTAGGTCCTACTATTCTGGTAGTTTTTTCTTTACTTAAGACCAGGACCTACAGTTCTCATTTGTATTTGATTGTCAATATGTTCACATGTGGACCTCTTTAAAAAGGTTTAGAATGATTTATCACCCAGATAAAGTGCAAAACCAGTAACATTCTCGACATTTTTACAGTCGTAAAGTACTCATTAGTTATTTCTATTGAGACAGCCTACATCCATCTCCTGTGGACCTTTCCTAAGATTAAAACTGTAATAAAGCTCATAAGGAGGACTTTGTCCAAGATTTTTATCAGGATAAATCGGGGAAAACTTCAGGATTGTCTTTACCAAAACATACAGAACAGAAAGAAATTCCATGAGCCAAAACAAAGATCTTGCTGGAGTCTATTATTGATTTTGGATCAGAAACCATTACTGGAACCAAAACTATGATAAGTCATCAGAACACAGAGATTATATTTTTTACCAGGAACTTTCTTTTAGATATTGTTCGTAGAGCCAGTGTCAATCCTGAAAGTGTAGCTGTTTTGTGGAGACAAAAAACTATTTAACAACTTTGATTAATCTTCAAAAGATGAATAACCATCCTGTTCATGGCAGGTATACAGTTAAACAAAATAACTAAGCATTTCTGAGCGATTTGGAAACGTGAGCCGCCGACGCCGACCATGCGGCAGCCGTGGGCAACAAAAAAGCATGCACATCGTAAAAATATTGGGGTGGAGATGCAAATTCTCCAACACAAAAGGAAATGGCCAGAAGTTTGAATAAACAGAATCTAATTAATTGTACGTATTAAATGCATTCGAACAGCATAGACTTCAGTGCTGTCTTTTTAAATTATCTAAGATTATGTGTCAACTTTTTAAACACAAATAGCTGGCTTGAAGGATTATTATTATTATTATTTTTTTTTTTTTTGTAAATGACAAAGTAAAATCTGGAACAAGATACACAGCTATATGAGAAGAGACTAAAGGGGATGGATGAAAAAAAAATAGAAACCATGCTAGCTGGAGGTCATGTAATTGATACAAAAACCCTTCAGTGTTTGATTAGTCTCTCTAAATCCTTTTATACACTTTCATCAACAGTTTACTGCTTTGTTACAAGTTCAGTACAAATTAAGAAGGGACCTTATGAAATTGAGTTCTTGGCTGGATTAGGTTTGGGGTGTTTTTTCCAAGAAGTTTCAAGTTATGAAAACACAGTTTATCTTGAATATTCTTTATAACCTGTTTCAATCTCTCCTCGTTTTAGTAAGTATGAATTCTTATTTTTTTTAGAGTTAGAGGGTGAGGAAATAATTGGATAAAAACTCATTTCTTCTTAATATTAAGTTTAAAGCTTGATATGCACTTTGATTGGATTTAGATGCAAGCATGGAATTGTTTAATCTTAATACAGTGTAACTTTTGTATATATGCATGATTCAGCATTACCATATGATGGTTTTGAGAATGCAGATTACAGTTTGAAATCGCCAAGCAGGGTAACACTGAAGGGTTATAAATGATGGCTAAAACAGTCTGACGGTTTATTTTGCCCTTTTCGTAACTTTAATTTTATGATAGCATATAATCTAACATTGTTACCCTCGGTTACTTAGTATGTAAGCCTAGATTTTAGGTGTATCCATATGCTAAGCCCATTGTTTTATTAGAATATACATGTTATTCAATGTCGTATAAATCTAAACCCCATTTCAAGTTGGGTTTCCTACATAGTTTTGGGAGAG
Source organism: Palaemon carinicauda (assembly GCF_036898095.1). Taxonomy (NCBI): domain Eukaryota; kingdom Metazoa; phylum Arthropoda; class Malacostraca; order Decapoda; family Palaemonidae; genus Palaemon; species Palaemon carinicauda. Next base: position 201,817,741 of record NC_090726.1, read on the forward strand.
TGTTTATCTCAGATTTTTTTACATAATACTTGATTATGTGCGTTGTGCTAAGGATATCAGAAGTAGCCCCATCATCTTTGCATACATAATAATGCTATAAAAATTATAATTATGTTGTCTGATTTTATTTGTTAATATTTTAAGTTTAGCATCCCTACATGTACAGTAAAACATCTTTGGAATGGTGAGGTATATGGCGTTTAACTCTTTTATTGTGAAATGACTGAAAATTTTCTCCTCGGTAGTTTTTTCAATATTTAATGACTTAGAATATTGAAGCAATTAAATTAATTTAGGTACTGTAAATGGGTAAGATTCCTGAAATATCAATAATTTGTTATTTCATGGAGTCTTTTTTTGTGATAGTATGAAAAAAAGACTTCTGTGATATTTCCAATTACTCATAAAATCATCCGATGCTTTTCTGACAGTTTCTGAACCGAGGTCTTAAACCTAAAAGTTAATGGAACATATATACAAATATTGATTCTAATACATATTTACATCACAACAAACCTATTACTTAGAAATTACCCACATTTTTGGTCAGTTAGTCATCCAGACATTGCAAGCCCTCTAGGAAACACGATCACCACTGCATACGTATAGATGGGTCACTAGATCTTCAGCAGCAATCATGGTAATTGTGTATTTGCAGTGGTGAACATTGCATTCATATATCAGGTGGCACTACTGTCCAGTACTACCATTCAATATCTTTCCTGTTCTTTTTCAACCCTCTTTTTCTTATGTGCATTTTACTTCACATAATAAGTTGATTCAAAGAAGGATTGATAATTACTAACTACATGTACTATTCATTAAGGTTTAAAAGTTACTTATGAATAGCAGAGGCAAGGGACCGTGGCAATTCCCATGCAGGATAATGCCCTAGAGACGGGCCATATATACATATGATCAGTGCCCAAGTTTAGTTCTTTTTTAGCACATGAAGCTCTGAACTAGAAGCCCATTAACTGGGATGAAATCGTGTTAATGGATTCTTGAGAAATTAACTGAGGCGAGAAGGGAGTTGTGCCACATTGGAGTACATTAGTTATGCTTTTAACTTTAACAGTTTCCAAGAGATGTTAGGGTCCAAAGTGCCAAGAGCTAATGCCAAATTTGCATTAGCAGATTGTTCCACACTCCATTCCAGTTTTGTGCCCATATTAAGCAAGTCAAGAATCCCATCTTGAGATTTTTTTGGGGAACATACAAGTCACAAATGGATCAGTACCATTATTCATTCTGCAATAAGACTTACACCAGTATCTTTAATCTTGTTACTTTTGTCAACATTGCTTTCAGGATATCATACCCAAGACTAATTCAGCAACTATGTCCAACATTTTGTTTGGTCCAGATCTGAGGCTGCAGCTGCTCCAAGAGCCTACCCTTCTCTGGAATCAACATATGTCCATACTTATTACCTTTGGGAATCTAGTATACATGTGTAGAAGGATTGTAGTGTCTGTTTGTCCTTGACTATAAGAGATAGAGAAAACTGGCGAAATCTAACCGAGGCCCTTTGCGTCAATTGGCATAGGAGGAGATGATGATGATGATGAATTATGAGTGATGAGTTTGTATAGAAAAAACCTTTATTTTATAAGAATCATTCATTTTGCATATTACAATATATTAATTATGATTGACAATTAGACACTTTAATCTATATTTGTCAATTTTTGCTACCTTCTACATATGGGAGAAATAGATATGTAATAATACTTGATAACAAAAACTATTTAGGCTGAAAAACAGCAAGAATGATATAAGAAATCTGTTTCCTGAACATTGATGTATTTTATGGATTATTTGTTTGAAAGGGCTTAGCATAAAAAATATGCATCTCTTGATTCTATTAGTACCAGTAGCATGGTAACTAAGGCTACCTCGAGTTCTTTAGGATTATGTAAAATCTGGAATCCACTCAAAAATGATATTAACAGATTATGCAATAAGTAATTGGTAAAGGAAAGTAAGTGAGAGATAATGTATCACTTCCATTACAAATATACAAACTTTGTACATCTGTAATTCCTCACAACACAAAATCAGTTCATTCTGGAGTGGCTTTTGTTTCATAAAAATTTTGTGGTCACATTTTACATGCAAATGGCCTAATTCGTTTCAAACCCTACAAAACACCACATTAAATTTTATAATAAAGCTACAGTATAACTACAATGATACTGTACAGCCAAATACAATTGAACCATTCAATTTACTCAAACTAAATGTTAATACCTGTAAATTAAGTAGTTATTAGAACATAATGCATTAATAAATGGAAAATAATAAAATACATACAGTAAAATACTCTGCATATACAAAATATGCAGTACCATATGTACTGTACCATTATAGTTACCCTTACTATAGAGAGATACATTTACTATTGTGTTAACAACCTGTTTTCTTAAAAAATTGTTAGTGGGTGACTATTTTATTCTCGGCCTGGCTGGCAAATCTCTTTTTATCATGAAACATGCTTCACAGTGCGAGTCAGAAAAATCTTCGCATCTCGTTTCACAGCATGAAAATTTCGTAAGCAGATTCTTTCGGGAAGAGAGGTATGACTGTAAATAAGTTTTTCATTGAGTATAATTATATATTAACATGTGGGGCAACACCACAGACAACAGAACATATCCTACGAGGGTGCCCACTGCACCTGCATTGCTCAGATGAAGACCTCAGAGAGGCAAAGGACAACGCCCTCCTGTGGGTTTGAATTTGCGCAATAAGATGTGATGATCATCATCTTTTAATGGTATTGCGAGGATACGGTTCACTTTGATATCAAAGAATTGATAGTTAAGGGATACCCATGGTGTTCAGTAATTTATTTTGAAATAATCTTGACCTCAAGAGGCTGGAGTTTGTTAGAAATATTTTATAGTACATATGTTTTCCAGGCCAGACAAATGAAATTGTTTTATAAAAGTAAAAATATTATGTATTGTTTTTATACATCTACATATACAGTAAACATAATTTTTTTTGCCATATTATAGGATTGCTACTGGTTGTTAAGGAAAACAAATTTGAATACTATATACTGTATAGAATTTAGTCAGTCTATAGAAAGAGAAAATGACGGAATGGGAGGCCCTTTGTGTCAATAGGCGTAGGAGGAGATGATGATGATATATAGAGTAGACATTCGAATGCTAAGTTAGCATTTATTCAAAAAAAATTAAGGGATCTTCCCTTGATTTTACTTTGATCTCATAGTTGGTGAGGAAATCACCAGTTTAGGAATGATATGGGAGGTTATGAAAAACTGACTTATTGAAATACCAATCAATGCTTAAATCAGTCGCTTGGAATACTTCAATTTTTGCTCACAGATATCAACTGCATAAGAGACACTAATAAATACAGGCCTTGATATCTGAAGTATAGTAAAGACAAAAGTTAAAAATTTTGCTTATTGGAAATCTATTGCAATGGTAATGATAATTTATGGAATTTAGTATTTTAATTTAAAGTAAATGTGTATTAATTTGCATTATGTACTCTTCCGAAAACTTAGATTTATTGTGTTGAATTTGGTAGGTAAAAAACTGCTTATGGAATTTCCAAAGTGATTTCTGTCTTTAGAAAATCTCATCAGCATTATTATCTTTAAGATCTGTATTGTGTATAGAAATGATAATGAATGGTAAGCGTCTTATTATAGAAGTGTGTTAATTTTGTGGTGTCTTATGCAATGCAGTGTTGTATTTTTAGTCAAGATTTGTGAATAATAATCATCCAGAGTAAACTCTAGAAGTTACTTTTTGGGAGTGCGTTAGTGGCAATACGACCTTGATGTATCGGGGCAAATAAACCGAGTAGATGTTGCCGTCTTGGATTTTCTTTTCACTCTTAAAAGCTGAATAGTGTTTCAAAACCGGTGCAAAAAGACAATTAATGGAAATTGTGATGTTTCTAAAATAAGAATTAATCAATTTTGTAAACGTTTGTTCATTTTGCTTTGGCATTACCCCGTAGAACAGTGTATCTTTTTAGACATATTTGCCCTTTAAGATGTAATTATATGAGCTGTACAGATTTGCTCGTCTGTAACTAGTTTTTCATCATTGGGGATAAAATGTTATTCCAGAGTATTATTTTGTAGCAACTTAGACTGTATAGGTCTGAACGTGATATCTTATGTGTATAGGGGCATTATGTCTTTTAGTACAGTATATGCAGATTTACAGTCTCTTCGATTGTAGTTCTTAGAAATGCACTCAAAATCAGAACCAGTATTTATTTGGTGATAGCTCATTATGCATGTAGTTACCTTTTCAGGATTATGATCTTTAGATGGTTTAAGTTAGCTGATATAGAGAACTAAATGTTATTTGGCAGTTGAAAGCATTTAATATAGCTCGTAAGGCAGATCTTTTTAAAGGGGATCTGTATTAGTTTGCATTAGAGAGACTACCATTTGTTATTTTTTTATCACTTAGAAGCTTTTGTTGAAGTTTTATAAGAATTAAGATTGACTTTAGTTAATTACGATTGGTTGCAAGTTATAAGGTGATGGGCAACTTCTGTAGTCTCAAGCACATTTTAAGAATTCCTAGTATAAAGAAATTTCCTCCTAAGTGTCCCCCTCCCGTACCCCAGTACCCCAGTCATAGGCGTTCATTTTATTGAAAGTGTACAAGTACAGTAAATGCATAACTGTTGTTATATCTGGATTTTGACTTCTCCAGACTTTGCAGCCTCCCTCTAATACTGAGTATGTGAACATTTGGAAGTATTAAATGTTATTACCTTCTTACATTCCTTAGTGCCCCTTGGTAATGTGACGGAGACTCTACAGAAGCGACCAGCACCTAAACCCCCTGCTGGTTCCCAAAACACCTCTTTCTTCATGCCCCGCTTCTCCAGTCATTCCCGCACGCCTTCTGACCCCATGCTGGGGACCTCACCCTACCACCCAGGCCTGCCTCATAACAACAACAATAATGGTAGTGGTGGGGGTGGTGGTGGTAGTGGTGGTGGTGGTGGTGGTGGTGGTGGTGGTAGTGGTGGTGGTGGTGGTAGCCTGGGAGGGATGGGCCACAAGAGGAGCCCATCAACAGATTCTAGTAATAGTGTGTTTTTCCCACAACCTTCTTCCTCTTCCAACAACACTACTTCCTCCGGGACGACACGCTTCTCTCTATCCCATAATTTGCCTCCTGAGGCTACACCAGGTGAGGGGAATAGTAGCCTCTTTCCGTAATGCTTTCTTGGCTCTCCACTTAGCAGCATCTTTTGGGCTTCCTTTGATTTTTTGAGTAGCGTAGTTTACGTGATGTCCGTTTATTTCCGAACCTTGTAATTTCCCAGCTAAATATCTTCGATTATTAATTAGAGTGCTTATAGATAGGGTTGTCTTACACTTTTTATGTTGCATTAACTCTGAACTGTTCTGAGTACATAAAAGCAATGCACTTGTATATGACTTTTTTTCCTTAGTTTTTCTTCTTCTTGAGTTTTTATGCTTATTACTGCTTATTCTGCACAAGTAAATGTAGCTATCATTTGTTAGTCTTTTGCATACATCTTTATGGTTGTTAAACTCTTATTGATTATTAATTACTGCTGATAAAATTCTATATAGTAAAAAATGATGTTGAATTTTCTCAATTAATGCTAAGTTTAGTCAAAATTCAACTCTATATTGTGTGTGTAGGTAGCATTGTTAGTTGTGATCATGTTGCAAGAAAATGTATTTTTTTTAAATTTATGTTCCTAATGAATTATTTCAAATTTATTTTATTTTATGGGGATACTACCATAGATTACTGATATTATGCTCAACAAAGCTTGCCCAGCTCCATAATATTGCTTATACTGTATAATGATTATTACTATTATCAGTATTATCCCAACATTTGTGAATATGGTGCGCATAAAAATCATAGCAAGTTTATTATTAAAATTCAATTTTTCTTAGCGTATAGAAGGCATAACTCTCTTAATTGAAACTGTATGATACAGATGAGAATGCTAACATTGGGAAAGTGTCTTTTTATTCATGCACATTATTTTTACTGATATCTTTACTATTTTTGTATTACAAGAATTCCATGAAATATGGAGTACCATTTCCTTAAATCATATGAAATGGAATTATTCTTAAATCTACCACATGCAATGTTATGAATAAATGAAATTGATAAGTCTTTATAAATAATTAAGTGGCATGAGTGAATCTCTTCAAAATTGTAGAGAAGATTTTTTGGATATTGAACAAAACATTTATTAACTGAAGCATATCGAGTCTTTTATTGAATTATTTCACTCATCACTTCAAAAAGAAATGAAATAGAAGTGTAATGCAGTAATATCCTGTCTAAGGATTATAAGCATTTAATTTTAGACATTAAATGGCATTAACTCCATAATGAAACATTAATTTGATTTTATTTCAAGCAAAATTGAGCAGACTCATTTTGAATTTTAGAAACTAGTTTTCATGTTTATAGCTTTTTTTTTTACTTTCCATTTATTTGTCAGCCTACTTATAAAATCGTGAATTTGACTCGATTACATTTTGTAAGAGAAAATTATGGAATATTTCATTAACAGTTAGGTTAATAGTGATTCACACAGAGCACTTGTATATTTCTTGTGATTTTGTGTAAAGCAGGTATAGTAGATATTTTATCATATCAAAAACTGTACAGTACTGAATTTGAATAATGTAGAATAGTTTTTTTTTTTTATACAGTTTTAGATATGGCTTTATGAATATGATAATAACCACAGGATTTTGCAGTTGTCTCACCATTTAAAATTACTTCCCTGATTCATAAAAAAAAAAATTTTAAGATCTTTATGGTAGCATGACAAATATGTTGCAATACAAAAAGATTTTTTTTTCTTTTACCATTTTTGTAGGATATTTGCAAAAAAGTAGTTTGAGAATTATTTAAAAAATATATTTGGAAGTTTGCTTATTAAGAGAGCATATGAGGTTTAATGATTAAACCTGCAAGATTTAGGCCCAACTTTTAACTGGAGGAATTTTATTTGACATCAGTTACGGTAAGTAGTACCTTTTAAAGTGCAAACAAAGCCAATGTTATTAGCATTCTTTATTTACCTGAATATTCTCTGTTTCTTACTGATATTCCATATAAACATCATTTTATTTTCTCTGTTAATTTTGTTCTATATATTTTGAATATTTGAGTTTTCATCTACTTATGCCGATAGTATTTTTACTTTTGCTTGTTTTTTTAATTGCAACGAATGGCTTCCATTTTAGAATACAGTAACTGTATTTTGTAATTGGATTACCTTTACAGCAAAGTGTTGGAGTAGTTCAGTACTACTGTATAGTACTAAAATGGACTGTTGGTTGATAAGTGATTTATAAATGTAGAATAATGATTTACAGATTTTTTATTGGCTGTTTTTTTTAATGAAATGTGGATCTAGTTCAGAAGTAGAATAGTTAGTCATTGTGAATAAGGTTTGCAATCTTTTTTGCTTCATGAATTTAATGTTTTAGGATAAAAATATAATACTGTAATGTGGTAGACTTCACAAAATTCCATCTTTGACTGTTAACTGAGGATAACCAATCGATTATGAATTTGTATTTGGTGTGAATTCAAGTGTATAGTTATTATTATATTGAAGGTAACTATACCATAAATCGTAGTGTGGAAGTTATTTTAATATCTTTATAGGTATTTATCATTTTTTGAATATATTTTATGCTGTTCAAAACATTATGCGCTGGTGGTTGGCTAGGGCCTTTGTATCGGCCCATCCCTTTGACGAAGGAATTAACTAAATGGAAGACAACCTGTGAATAGTGGATTTCACGCGCCTTTGCTTTATACACGACACCCAAAAGGTGCTCGCGCGAGGGTTGTAACCTCAGCATTCCATGCTTTTATCTTTCTCTGGTATAATTGGAAGGTTTTATCAGAAAAGGTATATAAGAAGGACTCTTTTCACCGGGCGCTACAGGTCTCTCCCCAGAAATAGATTTTTCCTTCGTCAAAATCCCTTTTTTGTGCAGATATTTTGATAAGAAAAATGCCTGATTTTCATGAACATCATATCCCAGCCACACGCTAATGTATTCATCCAAGATGAAATGTATCCTTTGAGTATGAACACTCAGAGAGAAAATGTTTCTACAGTATTTACACCCTTACCTTCCGTGTGACAGAAGGGACAAAGTTGTGATTAATCAGTCAGAGATAAAACCAGAGAAAGTTGCCTTTTTTTGTGAACCTCTGCCACCACTGCTCTTTAGAGCATGCACCAACACTAGATCTGCAGTGGAGGTACAAATTTTAAAATACTGATACATGAAGAAAATTATGTGAATAAGAAACGATGATGCAAAAAACTAAATACCATAAGAAGTTGGTGTATTTTACCAATGAAACCATACCCAGAAAAGAAAGAATACATAACAAAAAGCCTGTTACTATTTGAAATAGAAAATGAGAAAAACAAATCTAAATATAGAAATATTATTTCCATATTGTGGATAGTCGGTAAAGAAATATTAAATGAACTCCAAAACGACATTAGAAAAAGTGAAACCTAAACAAAGAAAGACGACATAGGGTCATAGTTACAAAGGCTATAATCCAACACACTACTGGACTGGACTGTTCAGCTAAGAAATGGTGGTCAAGCCAAAGCAGAGGACTTGAAATTTAGAAGCTTTACCGTCCTTTAAGAATCAAAAGATCTCTCTCAACCGTGGATTGCAGTCCTGAAATCCTTCCGATCAATCACCTGGTTGATGTAATTGTCTCCATTCAGGAAGAGCCATTTGCCTATTTCTTTTCACCATATAAGGCTCATTGGAATACGAGGTCATCGCTTCCATGGACGTTGAGTACTTGTCCACCAACGTCCCTGTCAACGTGACCATCGCTCTTATGATGGATTGAGTCTATAGGGACCCTAATACATACTGTACCCACTCAATGTTCTGTATGTTTCTAGAGATTTATACCAAATGGACCCCTTTTACCTCTCATAGGAGCCAATTATACATACAAAAGGGTGGCATCACCACAGTGTCCCTCCTTGGAATTCTTTTTGCAAACTTTTATGTGAGCATTGTTGAAGAGCAGGTTTTCTTAAGGATTAACAAAGCAGACATTTATGTCAGGTACTGTATATTGATGATACCTTTAGGATTGTGATGGCCTATTGCAAACGTCCCTACCCGGTGATCGCCAGACTGGGGTTCGAGTTCCGCTCAAACTCAGTGGTTAAATGAAGAAACTTATTGAGTTGGCTACTCTATATAGTTGACTTCTACCTTGGAGATATGACATTCACTTCTTCCATTGTTTCCTTTTTCAATATGGATTAGAGGGAATATGAGTGAAAAGACATCAGTTGAGGAAAGGTTGGGAGATTTATCTTCAGAATGAGAATACAGTACTTTACCAATCTTGAAGAACATTTGACAACCCGAAATGTTTCCACGTTGGACGGTAAACTGTCGAATATAATCTTCAAAACTGAATGAAAATGAAAACAAAATAGAATAAAAATTAGTTCTATATAAAAAGATAAGATTACAGAGGAGTAGTCTACTCATATTAACCTCTAAGAGAGAGAAACTTAGGTCATTCTTCCTCACATTGCAAAAAACTAGATTTACATTAATAGAAATAGATAAAATGATACTGTAAATATGAAAATAAAGCTGACATTAAGAAAATGGAAAGGCACTTCCAAACAACAAATTTGCAAATCCTAAGAAGAGTTGCAGTCGGCAGTGTTGGCACTACAGAGTCATGACACTGAGCATACTCAGTGAGGATATTTTTATGCTTTAAGTATATACCCAGTTGTGACTGGGATTTCATGTTCACATAAAGTAGACTATTTAATTGATTGGATTGTCTGAAATAAAGGCAGATTGAGGATTTCTCTACAAGAGAAACAGAATTTTGATGGAAAGTTCTTTTGCTCCGTATGTTGTATGAAATAGATGTTTTAAAAGTTTGCATATTTTGTGACATTTTAAGTGACTTTATTATGACGTTAATCCACAGTTTGTATAGACATTTTTGTAGCAGACAATATAGTACAGAAAAATGCACAATATAAAAGAATTCAAGAAGAATGGGAAGTATAGTCTTTAAAGTACTTGACTGCCATTGTTTCTTTCAGAAACAAAGAAATTTGTTAGGGTTTAAGATAGTCTAATTGATTTTTTTCTATTTTTGGCTGTTGCATTGCTTGCTTATTAAGGTACTGTATTGTTATTTGTCGCTGACATTCATGAAATTGCTATCCAGTCTACTTGTTTGCATGTATACAGTGTCTAGCTATCATGATTCATGCATTCTTTGCAGACCTGTAGTTGCAAGCTTTATTTAGTAGTAACAGTAGCGAGAGTTGTTACCTCAAGTAAGGACAACCATTGCAGTAAGGAAGTGACATATAAAGTTTTTTTAATTGGAAACTAATTAAATGTATAGAACATCATTAATTTAGTTGAAAATAGAGAATATGTGTACAGGATTGGGGTAATGGCCTCTAAAAAGACTTTTCATTTAGATATAGAGAGGTCTTTTGATGGTTAAGATTAAAAGACCAAGGAACAAAAAAGATTCAGTTGAATAAGAGCCATCCATGTTGTCCTTCAATGAGATGTATAATGCATACAGGCACTTTTAACTGGGTAAATGTCATATTTTTAATTTCCAAATACTGTACATAGATATTCAGTGTTCTTGTACTTTATTTACAGAAAGCGTAGGTGTAGGTTCTATGCCGAACTATATTGAGGAAAAATCCGTATTAAGATATCTATTATGAGGAAACTTATAGTAATCAATTGTATGAAAATAAAAAGAAAGTATGTTTTGGTTCCACAGGTGTTTCAGTATTATACGTGTATCGGCCAGCCTATTAAGTTACACGTTCTAGCTCACTGGTTGTGTCAAGTAAATATTAGTATAATAATAACTCGAATGAAAGCATATTGATGATAAAGTTTTGTTTTAACACAAACCTATGACTTTAGGAGATTCTATTCCTGCATGTAGAAGAATCCTAGACACATCATTCCACTATAAAAGAAAAATATGATAATTGTGTGGCTCGGATCCATCAGCTTACGTGCTTATGTACCCTTAGATTCTTGGTGGCTGATTGAATCACTTTTAATGTCTAACAACTAATTAATAGTCCCCAGAGATTCCCAGACTTTGTTTTATAATTGTTTCATTTAATCAATATTTCTAATGGATTTTGTTTGTGTTTACATTCATCGTTTTTTATTTACTAATACAGTACTGTATTTTTGAGTTTTGTATTTACGGATGATTATTTTTATTTTAATATTTCTCTGCTTCAGCTTCTTCAGGTGGGCTCAGCCACAAAAAAAAATAAAAATAAAAAAAGCTTTTGCTGACTACGAAAGTTCATTAGATTTAAAATAAACCACCTTTTGTTTGAAATATTTGTTGATTTAGGGAACCAGCAAAACTCTCTCTCACAACTATGCTATCTTAAGAATTTTTAAAGCTTTATATGACTGAAGTTTTTACTGACACCTGTTTTCACTCTGCCTAAAAAGGAAATGGATATCTAGACCCCAGAAATTTCAAGGTATGAGCTGAGAGATTTTCTTTCTCTCCACTTTGTTTACTTTCCTTGAAGAGTCAGTAGTGCCCACAGTATACCTCATGCATTGCACTTTAGGCAGTACTAAATGGTCTTTGGAACATTCTTTTGGCCCCTAGCTGTACCCACCTTTTAGTTTAATACTTTACCTCTGTAATGAGTGGTCCTCTCGGCTCTAATGCTGAGCCATGTGGTTCAAAGTCTATAAATCCAAATCTATGAGGAGTTAGGATCAAGGAACAAGCAAGGTGAACCTTCTAATGAGGGGAAATGCTTTCAAGTATCTCTGTATCACTGACTTTTAATTGCAAGTCCTATCCATGAACTTCATTTACATGTCACTCAGCATCTACGAAGCTTTCTTCTTTTTCCTTTCAGAGCTCAGTTGCTAGGTCTCCTCTTTGTTTTAGCCATTACTTTTAACATTTTTTTTGTATAGGTCAAATGGATGAAGTGATTAGTAGAACATAGCATCATGTCTATGTTTGCAACTGAATGGAGACGGCATCATTTCGGGGACAATCAATTTAAATCCAAGAAAGTCATTTAGTTGTTAGATCTCAACATTCTATTCAGTCCAGTTATGTATTCTTACCATTTAGAGATTTCATGCTTCTATGGTGCCCAATTTTTGTGGCCTACAAGATCTGCCAGTTGCAGTCTGTATTTTCACCTTTCATTCACTTATATTCTTATGTTTGAGAGTCCTGGGTCATTAATGGAGTATAGTGTACATTAGACGGCATTTATGTGATACTATGTAATGATATTATGAGGCATAATAATATGGACTCTTTGGTAGGGCACGAAAAGAAAATATGAAAAATACCCCGTGATATAAGCCTTGCTTCTGAACCAAGTTGAGCGAAAAGCCATGTATTTCATATACACACTGATCAGTTCTGTCTTTTATTAGTTGTCAAGTATGCCTTATGACTTTAGTTATTGTATCGACAATTGTTTGCTGAATAAGGTGAATAGAGCTTTATGCTTAACCATTGGTGGCTTACAGAGTTGAAAGGATGCTTTTATAATTTCATGATTACACCCATATCAAAACCTTCAGGTCAGTTATCTACAAGAGCTTTTACTATTGAGTAGTAATACCTTTTTTTACGGATATTTTCATGCTTATTTTAGGTGATTATTGCGTAAATGTATTTTTTAAAAGATAAAGTATGAGGAATTAGATGATATCAATAACTATACCCTTGGGTCTGCGTAGTAAAGGCCTGCTTATTATGATTTGCTGCATTATTTTCAAGAACATACTTTATTCGTACTTCAGCTATTCTCTTTCTAAAAGAAATTTATATTTATTTTGCTTATTTAAAAGCTAAGTAATTCATGTTTCCTAATATTAAGTGATGCTGTACAGTACATTGTTATATTTATTTTTTGAATCATCATTGGTAAAAAACTTTTTCATTAATTTCGGACAGATTTATAGTGTTTCATGTTGGATTTTTAAATTATGGACATAACTTGAAGTATATATGATATCTTTACAAAATAGTTGCGATTCCAGGTAGCGCAAGCGATGGACGACCTCTCGACACTGATACATCACCTTCCTCTTCCCCTCAAGAATCTCCTAATACATTTATTAACGGCCGATCGACAGAGTCTCTTTCTTCGCTCGTCTCGGATGATCCGCGTCCGCCGCCTAGAATGGTTTGTATTTTAGTTACGAGTCATATCCTTTACCTTTGAGTATTCCTTGATGTAAAGTGGTCCAAAATTGCTGTACAGATCAGGATCCGAGATCCTCAGTCCGTAGGAGGTGTGCGATGCAAAACTTTAAAGGGGTACTATAGTCAATTCTTTTTAGTGAGGCAGAGTTACACTGACTCGCAGGGGTGCCCTTTTAGTTCGGAAAAGTTTCCTGATCGCTGATTGGTTGGACAAGATAATTCTAATCACTCAGATAGCAGGAAACTTTTCCAAGCTAAAAGGGCACCGCGGCGAGTCTGTGCAAATGCGCCTCATTAAAAAAATTGAATATAATTCATAACTTATTTCTGTTCATTAATAACAGATCAGTGGTTGTCCCCTATTATTTGACCACTGGGTATTTAGGTTTATCCTTTAGGACCGAATATTGTATTGTATGTCAAGAGAAGACATTGGTTCCCAAATTTATAGTGATGTGTTTCAAATATTTAACTTAGCCGGTGAATATATAATAGCTGCAACTCTGTTGCTCGACAGACAAAAAACAGTAAAAACTCGCCAGCGATCGCTATACAGGTTGCGGGTGTGCCCACCAGCGCCAACTGTCGGCCAGATACCACTCTCGATGTAAACAAAGACTCAATTTCTTCTCTGTCGACGTGTCGACAAGACGTACTTTTACTCGCTGTAGAACCTGGAGTTTTCTCAACATATTTGGTGAAGTACTTCATTTTGGTTTGAGCTTTCGCAGTGCAGGTGTTTTATCTTCATCTTAAATCTTGAACTCGTTTTTGGATAGATTTAATTTTTGATGACAAAGAGAGTATGGACTTTCTTTGACTTTTAAATGGCCGACCCTTCCCTTAGACGGAAGTGTGTTTAGGCTTTTAGCAATTATCTTATCACGTTATAAATTAATTATAGATTTTCCTCTATATATTTCATATCTCACCGCCTTTATTAGGCCTCTTCGATTAACTTTCCATTTATAATAAACATTAAAATAAATTTTAATGATTTGTTTATATGCGACCTTTCCTGAGGTAGGCGGTCCTAACTTGGAAACCGAAGTTAAACAACGTTGAGCCCTTTTCAATCGTAATAGCTTTTAAAGAGCTAATGATTTAAAACTTTTTAAATGAATATTTTTAATAAATATTTTATGAAAGATTTTCTTTGAATAGTCTTCGTACTGTTTTCAAAGATGAACTAACGATTAGTTTATTTATGCTACGCAGTTTGCGCTCTATCGTTACGATAGAGAGAGAGAGTATCACGGTTTCACTTTGCAGAAAGAGTAAATCGATTCTGACGTTTTGTTCATTCTTCTTTCAAAGCTTAAATGTTTTAAATTCTATTTTAAAGGAACTTTTTAATTGAAAAACCTTTCAGTTTTTTCCTTTGGTCAAATAACATGTTTTTTTGACGAAACGTAATTGGGCTCTTCTCTTAGGTGCGAAATCAAGAGAGAGAGAGAGAGAGAGAGAGACATAGAGACGGAGGGAGAGAGAGGAGAGAAAACGTTCCGTTCAAGCGGGTAACGTTGTTCTCGAGTTACTCTCGTCCCTAGTCTCTGTACGGGGAGAAAGGATAAAACGTTTTTTGTTTTATTCTCGTCCCCAGGCAATGTACGGTGAGAGATTGAAAACGTAGTTTTGAATGAACTAGTGTTTAGTCTCTTCCCCAGCCACTGAATTTTTTTATCTTAAAAGATGTTTACTGTGTTTTGCTGGTATTAATGTGCTTGCATTATACGACTGATTTCGCATTTACTACCTTTTGATGAGGGTAGAATTGCGTGCTTCAGGTAGAAATCAGTAAAAGTTTCGATTTCAGTGAAATAAGTGCAAACAGAAAATCGTAGTGATAAAGTGATATTGCGCAAAGTGTTACAGTGTTGCGTAACCGAGGGTTCGTCTGTTCGTGCCTGTCGTTCACCTAGTCCGGGACCTCTTGCAAGCTCCCAAGCCCAGGGGAGAAGTAATGTCGTACGACTTATGGGTTCGAGAGGCCTTGATCAGCGAACAGACGTTCCCTCTATGGTATCGGGTGTATCTTACCAAGATCTCCCCTACCATAAGGCGAGAGAGACAATTTTCTCCTCGTCATCCGAAGGCTTTTCGCATAAGAAACCTGAAACAAGGTTTCGAGGCCCTTAAGCGAAAGTCAGTCCTTTCAGGACAGGTCCAGCGTCCTGGTTGTAGCCATTAGGACAGCTCTGACCCTATGCAGTCATCGGAAAACTGCTCGCCGCCTAACAAAAGCGTAACACAGACTCCGAGAGTCTTTTTGTTGGCAAGGTTTTGCGGTCACAGACGTTACCCTCGTCTCTTACCGCAACCATTTCCGTTGATCCTAAATGGGTTGTACGGCAAGACATGCAGAATAAGTTTGCCTCCCTTATGGAAGACTATTCTGCCGATTAGTACGTTGAGCCTAGCCGTTTATCTCAACGAGATCCTGGTTTTCAGCCAACCTAACGTTCCTTTGTGCGTCCTGGTGACGTTGGCGTAGCTAAGTCACGTCAGTCAGGTTGTTTAGAACCACACTCGATGCGGTCTCGTGTGGATTTTCAGCCACATTTGGACGTTAGGCCACTTGCTGATGCTCCTGTTGATGTTCAGGACGTTCGCTAACAATCGGAGTTGACTTGTTTTGACGCTGTGCGTCAACCTCCGCATTCTAGAGTTGTTTTGACTGCTCAATCTAGGCGGTCAAAGCAGTCTCGAGTGGACGCTGTGCGTCCTCACGCACCTGTTGTTGTTGACAGTTCACAGACTGTCAAGCAGTTACATGACGTTGCGTCCTGGTCTCTCTCACCTGTTGTTGTTGACAGTTCACAGACTGTCAAGCAGTTACATGACGTTGCGTCCTGGTCCGCTACTAATGCACCAGTGCGTGTGGACTCTGCTTGTAAAGCATTGCCACCACGGTAGGTCTCTCCCTTGCTTGAGACTCAGCTATTATCGGACAAGGTTCCTTTAGATGAGGAAGTTGCTGTTCCCCCTCCTACTGATATTCCCTTGAGGACTCTGTCAGACGGAGAGGAGCCTAAAGCTGCTTAGCCCTCTATGGACTTTAATTAAATCATGCTGATTTTTAAGGATCTTTGTCCGGATCTTTTTGTAACTGCTGCTCCTCGTTCGCCTAAACGTCAGAGCTTACACTAGGCCTAGCTACTTCGAAGCCGTTGTTTTATAAGCTAGTGCTCTCTCGCTCTCCTAGAGAGCTTTACGTTTGCTAGGCGACTGGTTTATCACCAGGAGGAGTTTGGGGGATACAGCCTTTGCTTTCCCTTCTCTTAAACTGGCTTATAGAGCGAGAGTCTGATATGACACGAGAGAAGTTCTCGGCTTGGGAGTTCCTGCCTCTGCCCAGATAGACTTCTAAAATCTCGTAGACTCTCCCTGGCGCCTGGCCAGGAGACGCTCCTAGATTTTACAGGTCAACTTCACAGCTGTTTTCGAGCCTTTGAAGTTTTGCTGTACAATTATGTCATGCATAAACAAGGCTTTCAGGGATGGCTCCAATGATCTGACAGCCACGTTCTCTGCAGAGACAAGTCCCTCAGGGATGGCTCCATGATTTGGCAGCCATGTTCACTGCAGGAGTACGTAAGAGGCAAGTGCACTCAATGTGTTCATTGTCAAGACAAACTTCGCGATGAAGTCTACCAGGCTGTCTTGACAGCATTTATGGAAGGCGACTGGATGGTCTCACTCGACCTTCAGGAGGCATACTTCCTCATTCCTATACACCCGGATTCCCAACCGTTTCTGAGGTTTGTTTACAGGAATGTGGGGTACCAGTTTCGAGCTATCGGAGATCAGAGCCTCCCTGTACTTGGACGACTGGCTTCTCAGAGCCTCTTCCAGTCATCGCTGTCTGAAGGATCTCAATTGGACTCTAGATCTGGCCAAGGAATTGGGACTCCTAGTCAATTTGGAAAAGTCACAGCTGGTCCCATCCCAAACTATTCTGTATTTAGGGATGGAGATTCACAGTCAAGTTTTTCGGGCTTTTCCGTCGGCCCCCAGAATAGATCAAGCCCTGCTCTCCATCCAGAAGATGCTGAAGAAAGAACGCTGCTCAGTCAGGCTGTGGATGAGTCTGGTAGGGACGCTGTCATCCCTGGAGCAATTTGCATCATTAGGAAGACTACACCTCCGTCCTCTTCAATTCCATCTGGCTTTTCACTGGAAAAAGGACAAGACGCTAGAGGCGGTCTCGATCCCGATTTCCGAAAAGATTAAGTCTTGTCTGACTTGGTGGAAGGACAATATCAGCCTAAGAGAGGGTCTTCCCCTGGCAGTTCAGATACCCAACCACGTTCTCTTCTCGGAAGCATCGGACTTGGGCTGGGGCGTGACGCTGGACGGTCGGGAATGCTCAGGTCTGTGGAACTCGAATCAGAGGAGCATGCATATCAACTGCAAGGAGCTTTTGGCGGTTCATCTGGCCTTGAGAAGCTTCGAGTATCTCCTTCGAGGCAAAGTGGTGGAAGTAAACTCGGACAACACCACGGCCTTGGCGTACATCTCCAAACAGGGAGGTACCCACTCACTGACGTTGTACGAGATCACAAGGGACCTGCTCATCTGGTCAAAAGATCGAGGCATCTCCCTAGTAACGAGGTTCATCCAGGGCGACTTGAACGTCCTAGCAGATTGTCTCAGTCGGAAAGGTCAAGTAATTCCAACCGAATGGACCCTCCACAAGGATGTGTGCAAGAGACTTTGGGCCACTTGGGGTCAACCCACCATAGATCTCTTTGCAACCTCGCTGACCAAGAGGCTTCCAATCTATTGCTCTCCAGTCCCGGACCCAGCAGCAATACATATAGATGCCTTCCTCCTAGATTGGTCACATCTGGATCTTTACGCATTCCCACCATTCAAGATTGTCAACAAGGTACTGCAGAAGTTCGCCTCTCACGAAGGGACAAGGTTGACATTAGTTGCTCCCCTCTGGCCCGCGAGAGAATGGTTCACCGAGATACTTCGATGGTTAGTAGACGTTCCCAGAAGTCTTCCTCTAAGAGTAGACCTTCTACGTCAGCCACACGTAAAGAAGGTACACCAAAGCCTCCACGCTCTTCGTCTGACTGCCTTCAGACTATCGAAAGACTCTCGAGAGCTAGAGGCTTTTCGAAGGAGGCAGCCAGTGCGATTGCTAGAGCAAGGAGAGCGTCTACCATTAGAGTCTACCAATCGAAGTGGGAAGTCTTCCGAGACTGGTGCAAGTCAGTTTCTGTATCCTCGACCAGTACCTCTGTAGCCCAAATAGCTGATTTTCTCTTATACCTGAGAAAAGGACGATCCCTTTCAGCTCCCACTATCAAGGGCTATAGAAGCATGTTGGCATCGGTCTTCCGGCATAGAGGCTTAGATCTTTCCAACAATAAAGATCTGCAAGACCTCCTTAAGTCTTTCGAGACCACTAAGGAGCGTCGTTTGGCTACTCCTGGGTGGAATTTAGACGTGGTCCTAAGATTCCTCATGTCAGACAGGTTTGAGCCTTTACAGTCAGCCTCCCTGAAAGATCTCACTCTTAAGACTCTTTTCCTGGTATGCTTAGCCTCGGCTAAAAGAGTCAGTGAGATTCATGCCTTCAGCAAGAACATCGGATTTTCGTCAGAAAAAGCTACTTGTTCTCTGCAACTTGGTTTTCTAGCCAAAAATGAGCTACCTTCTCGTCCTTGGCCTAAATCTTTCGATATTCCCAGCTTATCGGAGATCGAAGGCAATGAACTAGAAAGAGTCTTAAGCCCTGTTAGAGCTCTTAAGTTCTACTTAGCTCGTACTAAACCTTTACGAGGCCAATCTGAAGCGTTATGGTGTTCGGTTAAGAAACCATCCTTGCCTATGTCAAAGAATGCTTTGTCATGTTTTATCAGATTGTTAATACGAGAAGCTCATTCACACTTGAGTGAGGAAGACCGATCTTTGCTTAAGGTTAAGACGCACGAGGTTAGAGCTGTAGCAACTTCCGTGGCCTTTAAGCAAAATAGATCTCTGCAAAGTATCATGAACGCAACCTATTGGAGAAGCAAGTCAGTGTTCGCGTCATTTTACTTAAAAGATGTCCAGTCTCTTTACGAGAACTGCTACACACTGGGACCATTCGTAGCAGCGAGTGCAGTAGTGGGTGAGGGCTCAACCACTACAATTCCCTAATTCCATATCCTTTTAATCTGTCTCTTGAAATGTTTTAATGTTTTTATGGGTTGTCCGGAAGGCTAAGAAGCCTTTCGCATCCTGGTTGATTTGGCGGGTGGTCAAAGTCATTTCTTGAGAGCGCCCAGATTAGGGGTTTGATGAGGTCCTGTTGTATGGGTTGCAGCCCTTGATACTTCAGCTCCTGGGGGTCTGTCAGCATCCTAAGAGGATCGCTGGGCTCCGTAAGGAAGACGTACTTACTAGGCAGAGTAATCGTCTAAGTCGACTTCCTTACCAGGTACCTATTTATTTTGGTTTTGTTATATTGATAACTGCCAAAATGAAATAAAAAACTCTTAGCTTATACGATGTAAACATATTTAACTCTGGTCTCTACCCACCTCCTTGGGTGTGAATCAGCTATTATATATTCACCGGCTAAGTTAAATATTTGAAAATGATATTTTAATTATAAAATAAATTTTTGAATATACTTACCCGGTGAATATATAAATTAAACGACCCTCCCTTCCTCCCCAATAGAGACGCAGTGGGATGAGAAGAAATTGAGTCTTTGTTTACATCGAGAGTGGTATCTGGCCGACAGTTGGCGCTGGTGGGCACACCCGCAACCTGTATAGCGATCGCTGGCGAGTTTTTACTGTTTTTTGTCTGTCGAGCAACAGAGTTGCAGCTATTATATATTCACCGGGTAAGTATATTCAAAAATTTATTTTATAATTAAAATATAATTTTTGCTAATTTGCTTTAACTTTCTCTTTACAGTATTGTTTGAATTGATATTGTATAACTGTTATTCAAAGGCGTTTTATAATTTTTCGTTAGGTTTCAAAACGATTATTTTCTTAGCCAAGACTATATTATATTGTTGGAGCTTATATAGGAATGTTTTAACTTTTGAATTTATGGCTGGTTCCTTTTGTATAAAGATCTGCCACCCTTAATGTACATTCTTTTCTTTATTATTTATTACAAAACTTATTAAGAACAAAGTCACGATAAATATGATATTAAGATACAGTAGAATGTGGAGAGAATTGTTTTCTAATTTCTAACTTTGCTTTACAGAGAGGTAGCTCAATGCGACAGAGAAGATGCCAGGCTTTGTACGACTGTGATGCAGATTTAGACGATGAGTTAAGCTTTACCGAAGGCGAAATTATAATTGTTCTCAAGGCTGAAACCGAAGACGGCGACTGGATGGAAGGCATGATCGAAGGACAACCGCATCGTAGAGGCAAAGTACCGATAAACTTTGTTCATATGTTATCAGACTAGTTTTGGGGCACAAATGAAGATTAATAGTTTCTTGGAAATTTTCTGGATATGTTTTATAAGTACAATTTGATTTGCATAACTTGGTGAAGAGTAAACCATAATTTGAAAATACATAGGTGCTCATGATTTGTACAGGTGCTAAAGATACCAGTCATAATAGAAGAGGAAAATCTTTTTATTGCACTTCATTATTATTTGTATGGTATATTACTTGACCATTTTTACTGCATCATTTACTTTCGTTGCAGGTATTTTTAGTGAAGTCACAAATCTATTTAAATATTTTAAGTTCATATGCAAGTACAAACCATAGTTTATGTGTGCCTTATTTCTGACACTTTTGGGAATTTAATTAGCAATGAGTAATGTAATTCAGCACTTATTACACTATCGTTTGTAGGATTAATTGTCCTGCTCTGCGTTTTAGGTGTCTTGGAAGAGTTCCATATCAAGATGTCTTTTTTTCACAAAATTAAGTTTCTGGCTCCTCAGGAGTACTATTTTTTATAAGAAAATTATAATTGATATTTCTTTTTACTTTTTATTTTTTATATCAAAGGGTGTTTGAGAATATATCCTTCTTAACACATCCTTAGACAGGTTTAGATTTCCATATCTTGTTTATTTTTTGTAATCAGACGATGAGTCAGACTATATTCTAAATCCAGATGTTGCATTTGGTCTGAGAGGGACAAATACTTTCCATCAGACAATTAGATTCCATAAGATAGCTCCCATCTATTCTTTCCTAAAATTTGTAGGTTATAAGAGCAAATATTTGCAAATTCTGGATGATGATGGGCTGTAAATTTATTATAAAAAACTTTCTAAGCAACAGAAAACGCTATACTTTCAGTCCCATAAAGAACAGTGTGTGGCTCAAAGAACTGGGAATATAGAGAAACTCCCATAGGTTTGTTGTCAAGACAAAAGGAATGCTTGCAATAAATATGTAATCTGAGCTTTGTTGATTTCATAGAATCTAAGAGAAAATGTTAATCTGATAATGCTCTATGACTGATTGAGTGTGTTAAACTATTAATTATTAAAGATCATAATGCATATAGATACAGTACATTGTTTAAGGGAAATGGTTTTAGAATATCGTTTACTTGAGGTTACAATTCAAACTCCCTTCTCAGTTAAATTGGGTTAAAGGAAAAAATGTCTGTCAGCTTGCATGGTAACTTTCCATACCTTCTTAGGCTGAAAGCTCTTATTTGGAAGGTTTATTTCATGCACTGTTCATTTCTTATGCTTTTACATTTGTGGTACAAATCTGGTTGTTTTTTTGGTAAGTTTTGTATCAAGCATAAATGTAATAATCATCAGGTTTAATATTGTGCTTTGTACTTCAGCATGATAATAATGGTTTATTTATGCGTGTATAAAATTATCAACATAGTCTTAATAGACTGCACAAACTGTTTGAGTACTTAAAACCATCTTCATTCTTTGCAATTTGTTTACATTACTTAAGGGTTTCTCATATTTTGTTCTCTGTAGCCCTGCAAATATGTTTGTGGCTAAGTAAGATTTCAGCTAACTAACACTTTGCATTGATCTACTTCATTTTGATGCCAGTTATGTTTCACAAAAGTGTCAGCAACAAGGCAAATATAATAATGCTTGTATATATTAAGAGATTGACTTTATTAGAAGGGTTTGCTATTGTTTCCTAAAACTACCATGCCCTAGTGAAAGCAAAACTTAGTGACAGGATGCTCAAATAAAGGTATACATATATTTTAGTAGGACAGTATCTTGAAGATAAATCAAGATTATTCTTCAATGAAGTATTACCTAAAAGTCGTAAAATACCACTAGCTTTTCATAAGAAAGAATAGAGGAAATGATAAAGCTCAAAATAACTTTCACATGCACAATTTTTTTTTTAAATCCATTGTACCCATATTAAAATCCTTTATTTCAATCCTTTACAATCTTCAGGGCTTTTGTTATTTTGGGCTGGGTGAAAGTGAATAGGTTTGGTTTCTTACATAATGATAATGGCTGTTGAAGTTTAGGGAATATCCTTCTTGTAAGTTTGAATCTAATTGAAATTATGCATATTATAGTTCACTCTGTATATCACATTGCCAGTAGCATATGCAGTTGTCTTTATGTACATCCAATATAATGGGTGTTGCTTGCAGTGTTTAAAGCAGTGCACTTTGGGTTGTACTAAAGGTTCTTATGGCATCTTAAATGGATCGCCCGCATAGCTCTCAACCGTTTACTTCTTATGTCTCCCCATCCAGCTGTCCTACTGTTTCAACAGCTTGATGTAATCTTACGTCTCATACAGGAAAAAATCCTTTGGCTCAGTCCTTTTGAATATATTAAAATGGGAAACAGGGGCTGGTCAAAATACTTTGAAGAGATTAGTTTTTATAGTTATGTTTTTTTCTTTTATTTAGAGCTACCACTGTATTTAATTTCACTCAGACCTGTGTTGTTTAACGATTTTGTAGCAAAGTGTTTGACACAACATTTTTGGGATAGATTAAGAAAAGCTGTGTAGCCAGGTGCTTAACATACCTGAGTGTGTAAGGTCTAACCTGCTCGAATTTGCTGACAGTAATTTTTCAACATTGGAGAGAAATGTCATCGACATAACCAATTGATCAGAAAGTTGTCTAATAGATTTAAAGTAGGAGTGTATGATAGATACTGGTAATTACATGAAGAACAGTATTTATTATCATTAGAATTTGGTTTTAGTGGGAGTTTTTGGTCACCATATAACATGCTGCTGAAGAGTCCTGTTTCCGTAGGGACCCCAAAAGCTGAGATTATTTACTGTCTGGTTAGGTCTTGTTTACACTGTTGTGAGAGGGTCTTCTCCATTTATAGATCTAATTTCTTCTCACCCATCCTAATTCATGAACACATACTGGTTTAGGACTAGAGATCAATTGATATACAGTGTATGCTATAAAATTTTGCTATTAATGACTGTCTGTGTTGATGACTGCTTTTTAAAGCCCATCAAGTTATATTTGTTTTATATATAATTATAATGGTGTTCTTTAGGTGCATAATATTTATGAAATTTAAAACAAAAAATCTCATACAGTTCACTGGTACGAAATTGTCAGAGAGAAAATAATGAAAGACATTCCTTAGAATACAAAAAGTTTATATGAATTAATTAATAGTAATGGGTACATATTGGAATACAATAGAAAATAATGTTAGCAAAAATTAAATTTTGTGAAGGAAATTGAAGCTTATCTATTGTTAGATGTTTAGCATCAAATTTCAAACCCTAGGCAACTCTGAGCATACTGCGTCAACATAAACTCCTGTAGGAAACACAGTATAGTTGTTATTTAATTTTCATCAGCACTGCCTTGACATTTAACGTTTGTTTTGATTAGGGCCTTGGTTCCAAGAAGAATTTTTAAAGGATAAAAAATGATTGCCCCTTTATTGTAGTCTGTCAGAATTAGATACATTTTTTTGAAATAATTTTACTCATTTTGGTTATAGGTTGGCTTTTGGCTTATGCATTCCCTGAGTGCATATGTTATTAGAGGACTTCCTTGTTTGTTAATTTGATTTTTTTTTTGTTGTAATGATTTATGATAGTTTAACCCTTTGAACACCAACTCCTCACCAAATGATTTGGCACTCAAGCTCCAGGCCGTATTTTAGGACATTTTACTGAACTCATCTTAGCACAAAACCTGTATAAGATAGGACTTTTCAATGTTGCTTATCATATAGGTGAAAAAATTTCCTTTTCAATAATATATAATATTACATACTTTGTAAAATTTTTATATGCATAAATAATAAAAAAAGAAAAATTTCGCTCAAAGGGTCAAGATTCTTGCTGTGTTTATGAATGAAACTATTGTAAATAGTTTATGAATGAAACTATTGTAAACAGTCAATACTCTGCAGTGGTGTATTGAAAATTACGGATTTATTTTTAAATGGTTTCATTAAACTTAGGTTCTAAATTGGACAATATTTTTTGTTTGCATAATTGTAATAGTATACAAAGTGCTGTAAAAGTTTTATTTGTTTAGGTTTATTATATAGCTCCAATTAGTAGTGCTGCCTTGGTTTTTCTGTCTGTTGGGGGCTCTCTAGATATTTTTCATTGCAAAAGTGCATACATCATATGAATGATAAATAACGCTAAAGATACAGCTAGCCAGTAAGATGTGTCACAAAATAGTTTTGCAGCGGAATCATTTTCACAATTGAAGTGCACAAATCAGAGTGAATAAATATTTTTTTTTTTGTCCTTTTTCGTTACTTGCACATTGCCTCATATTCCTCAAGCCATGTCTAGTAACTCAGGGATATTGCTGTATCAAGAACAGCATAATTTTCCCAAGCATAGGCCCCAGTGCTATTATGGTGACATTCTTCACTGGAAAATTACCAAAGTAATATACAGTAGTATGTATTCAGAAACTTTGTTTTTCTTTTAACGAGAAATCCATGCTTGTTTGTGACCTAACAGCCTCTATTTCGAGCAGTGTTTGAAATTAGTAGAGGGGAAATGTTAGAGGAAGAAAGCTCAACAAATGTTTAACTGCAAAGCATTTCATTGTAGATGAACTGGTTTTCAATATGTATTTTATATAGGGTCAGTTACTGCTTTCATTCAAATAAAGTAAGATTGTTTTTTTTTTATTGTTTTTTTTTAAGAAATAGAAATGTCTTCCTTTTCACAGCCTACCACTTTGGTATAATTAATGTAAATATTGTACATTAATAAGGGAAATATAAACCACTCAAGATTTTTTTTAAGTTTCATGTC
This sequence comes from Palaemon carinicauda, assembly GCF_036898095.1. Lineage (NCBI taxonomy): Eukaryota > Metazoa > Arthropoda > Malacostraca > Decapoda > Palaemonidae > Palaemon > Palaemon carinicauda. The sequence continues at coordinate 201,843,280 of NC_090726.1, forward strand.
GTTTGTTGAGAAAATAGCAGTAATTATATATGTATGTATATATATATATATATATATATATATATATATATATATATATATATAAATATATATATGTATATATATATACATATATATATATATATATATATATATTATTTTAAAGGATGTGATTGTTAATGTTTTATGAATGTACATAGCTCAAATATATTTAAATATGTATATAGAATATGCAGTGTGATGTACAGTACAGGTGTATTTGAAATGTTAAAAAGTCAAAGTCTTTATAAATTCTTATGTAAATATTGTGTTTGTGTACGCAGTGTACGTGGTCCATGAGATGACCGTTGCATCTATCCATTGCACTTGATAGAATAGTTTTGTGTGGAGCCATTGTCTGTTACATAGGTATAGCATTTGAGTATATTTTAACCAGACCTGCTCTTGACTTTTGGGGTGGATACGATGTGATTGTTCAGAAGTGTTAAAAATAGTATATGGCGTTGTAATACTTAAGGAAACTGTGTTTATTGAATTGCCTAAATGATTCTTTCAGATAGGCACTTTTTTATTATGTGTTTACAGTTCTAAGGACAAGAGGATTTTGGCTGAATGACTAGTGGGGTGTGGTGTCATACAAGTTTCATCAGCTTTAGTTGAATTGCAACTGAGGGACTCCTGTTTCTCGTGTTTAGAGAAAGGTTAGTTCCAAATGTAGAATTTTAGTTGTGGACTCCAGTTTCATTATAGAAGAAACTGTGTTCAGAGATGATTAACATTTCTTGTGGGTTAGTCACCCAACAGAAAAGAATGTGGGTATGTGATGCTATTTGGAAAGGTTTGTAGCTTTTTTACTGCTGTGTAATGGAAGGTGTGTAAATATAATCATTATTGAAAGCATTTTACTGTAGCTTTCATTGTACTGTGCTGTGGATTATTGATGAATAAAAACTGAATTCAGTTCCCATTGAGCTATAAATTTTAGCTCCATGATTGGTTTAACTAATTTCTGATTATTATCATTATCAATGGGTAATCTGTTAGTAATGACCATAGATGGCCATGCATATTCTTGTTTTCTTTGCTTGTTTAATGGTCTAGGAAATTGTTTAATGTGACGACTGTGGCTATTATTTTACAATCTGAGGACTATTAAGATGTAAAATTTGTTTTGTTCTCGTACATGTAACCAGTGACCGCCATATAATTAATATTTCTCTGGTGTGTCCCATTACAATGTATCCAGAAAGTAACTCTCAGCCCTTTAGTATCTGTCTCTTAACTATGAATAGTTTTAAGGAAATTATGTGAAGAACTCTTAATAGTTATAATTTGGTTAACACCTTTAAAACAAGCTGATCTACTTCTGCTCAAACACACTTGTTTACTTACTAATTGTCAATCTTTACGGCAGTTTATTGATGCATGGAAAGTAGTTCACAGATTTACTTCTTTTCCCGTACTGTATTGGATGTTCTTAACAGTTCTTGGTCAACAGAAACATCAACAGGAATTAGCACAATTTTTTTTCCTTTGACATTTTCGTAAATATTCCTAGCTGCCCTTTTTTTTTTTTTTTTTTTTACACAAAACACTTGATTCACACTGGAAAAGAAAGTCACAAATAACTAAAACTTTTAGGTTTTCTATTTTATTTTTAACATTGTTTAGTTTTGAAAACTTGGAGATTTAATACTGTATTGAAGGGATAATGTGTATGCTAAAGGCTATCAACCTACTATCCACCCCAGTTCAGAGTATGTATATATTGAATTGATAATATTGAAAGATGACTTATTATATGAACTTGCCTATCAGTCAGAGAATCCTTTCGTACAAGAAAAGCTAAATGATCGTGATTTCCTTTTCAAGATCCTAAGATACCATGGAAGTTTGAAAACTGATTTTAAAGTGACTATTTATTTATGTAGATGTAATTTACTTCTTGTGGAAGCATGTATTCTCTGATTTCATGAATCTATAAATATTTAGCAATTGAATGTTCAGAGCTCATTGATTCATTGATATCGTGATGAAGATTTATGTTTCTGAGAATAATGTTGTAAAAGTCTCTTTATGCTGACAGGGAGCATTGTACATTATTATTTGAGCCTGCATATAGTTATGTGACAGGCAGGACACGGTTATTGTTGCTGTGCAACTGTTATTGTCCAGTAAGTGTGTGTGTATGTGTGTGAGTATGGTATTGTTCTCTGTATATAATGGTCATAATGTCATTTATTTGTAATGGTTCATCATAAGTATAAATATAAACAATTTTTTCTGACCTTGTTTTCTTTACAACCATGTCCCATATAAGATGAGATTTTAGTTTTCAGCAAACAATGAATTCTAGAGTGTTTCTCTAATGTACTCGATGGTACGACCTTTTCTTTGGTACGGCTTTGCTCAGTAGGGGTCCATAAGTGCCAGCAGTGTACATCAAGTAGTGCTCTGTAAATGTTACTTAAAGGTCTTGCAGAATCCTTCCAGCTCATTAGTTACTTTTTAGGCTTTATCTATACTGCATGGGGGGGGGGGTTCTCCCCCACTTGCACATATGTGCTGAATTGGCCTTCCATGTGAGCATTATAGCCCAAATGAGTAAATCCAATCCACAATGGCTTAATTTTCTGTAGGTATGTCAATTGGTAAGCTTAACTTTGAGGAAAATGAAGAGTTTTCATTCATTATGACCAGGATTTACATGAAGAAGCTGGTAAAGGGGCCGAAAACTTGAAGATTGAGGTGGATTAGATGTGATGCAAAGGAAGGAGGATCAGTTGGTCAGAAAAGCATTGAATATGGAAGTGACAGGATAAAGATGTGCAGGAAAGCCCATGAAATCACTGAAATTGATAATGAAGATTTAACAAAGGGAGTTCAGTTAGAGTACAGGATAGAAAAGTTTTAGTGCCGGTATCATATGATGAAACGTGAACCAGAATGTCAGTAAACAATAAACAGCTTAAACTTACGGTCCCAGGGTATGATCGAACTGCCACCATGCGATTACGCATTATTACTGTTTCGTGTTCCAATAGCGTAAATGATTTACAGTACTGTACTTCATATTTCACCTATGGCATATATTTGTCAACTTTTGGCAACCAATTCTGATAAATTTATTCCAAAATATTTACAGTTTACCAGTCATTGAATTAGTAACAAGTTTAAAGTTTTAAAGGTTGCTCATTAATGGCAGAGGCAAGGGACTGTGATAATGCCCTAGCAGGACAATGCCCTAGAGACTGACCTTATATGCATATGATAAGCACCCAAACCCCCCTCTCTACCCAAGTTAGGACCAGGGAGGGCTTGACAATGGCTGCTGATAGCTAAGCAGGTAGACCTATAGGCTCCCCCAAACTAATATATTCATGAAAAATAACCCCCTTTCAGCCAGCCTTATGAAAACTAAGAGTGGTAATCATGTGGCTTGGTTTAAACTAACTGATAAATTTGCTCTATGATGATACAAAAAAAATGTTACATAAACATAGGACATAAAGTACACAAGGAAATGCTATATGCATGCATATATCGACTTAGGACCAAGTAGTAAGTGTATGTTTTATGAGATCTTGACCATCTAACAATCTTTTGTTTGATTTTACAAATATAGTTGATGAGGTAGAGATTTTGTAAAAGAGGGATGGGTATAACATGTGATGAAAAAGTTGCTTGTAATTATATATAGATATTTCTCATCCATTACAGTGTCTGTTAAGCTTGACTCATTGGCTCATGAATCTCCCCCTTTTAATAATGATGACAGTGCCTGCTGTTTAAATTATATTCAATAAAGGAAAAGACATGTTGCATGGTTGTGTTTGTTTGAGTAGGAATTAAGATATGCTGCCTTCCACTGCACTTTTATAACCCAGGTTCAGGTAAGTGTAATGCATACTGTTCAAGTTTTTATTTTAAATTCCTATATCTGAATGAATTATTTTTCATGGTCAGTCTATTATTTTTTCAGCTACCTGTATGTTATTGTGCAATATTCCAGGATTTTATTTTCATATTAGTTGCCGTCTGACTCGGATATTGAACAGAAGTATTGCCTTACTGATAACAATGTAATCATGTAATAAAATGACTTTTTAGCTAAGTATGAAATTAATAAGTGATGAAGATTTTTGACACGTGCGACGCGCAAGTACAGTAATTATAATATGAATGTAAGCTTTACACCTCAAAATAGTTTTAGTCTTTATTTTATATTTTTCAGTAACATTTTGGAATTTTGGCCTGTTACAATGATAGTTTTGATTTTACTGCTCTGCAGTCCAAGTCTTTTAAGTTGACAATTATTGATATTTTTACTGTATTAATCAAGTAATTTTAGTACGGTAGTATCAAGTACATTTCCATAGAGTAAGAGTTCCAGGACCATCCCATTCTGGAAAATTAATGCTGTACCTGTAATTGGGCAACTTTATGGAGTCAAAGTAGTTCCCAAACTTGAATAAACTAAAAAAATGGAATCTTTTACCAAGGGTCAGATTCTTTTGGATTTGAGAAGTACTCCAAGTTTGTTTTTGGATGTTGATAAGATGTAGAAGTTGGATTTAGATGCCAATGAGTGACAGAATATTAATGAGTATGGGCTCTGCAGAATTTATCTGTAGACTCATTGTTGCCTTTTGTTTAGTAGAGGTCACGGTTGATGGCCACAACAATTATTGGGAACCAGATGGCACCGTCTCACTAAAGAATATAGTATTGAAAGCTCAGGAGCATCTAGATTACCTGCTACTATTTGTCGATAACATGCCAGGAATATGCACATTCTAAGAGCAGTCATCTTGGTTACAATTTACAGTGATATACAGTATTGGATAATAATTAATAGTGTATACTGTACAGTATTATAGGTAAAGGATTTAAAATATGTTAGATAATCACTGATGGGGATAGGATATTTCTTTCATGGTCTTAAAAGTTGTTGCCATTTTGAAGTCTTTATCAGTATCTACATTTCCCTTATTTTCAACTTGGACAGCAATCTAGCATTTTTCCTTATTTAACATTAGCTCCACGTACTGTATTTCATATAAGGAAAACTTTATTTGTTGTACCAATATGATGATAATAGGATAAATGAGAGAGGCAAATGAACATTCTACAAATAGAAATGAATAGCGAGCGATTGTGACACAGTTCTAGTAGGCACTGCTGCTTCTTCCGGTTGCCCTGGTGACCGCTGAGGTAGCGGTAGTAGGGGATTCAGCATATGAAACTTCATTTGTGGTGGATAATGAGGGAGGGTGGGCTGTGGCACCCTAGCAGTACCAACCAATCTCAGCTGAATCCCTCGTCAGGCTGGGAGGAACAAAGAGAAAAGTCCCCTTTTGTTAATTTTTATGTTGGCTACCCCTTAAAATTGAGAGGAGTGCTTTGGAAAATAAATAGACCACATAATAATGTAAACAATACTCTACCTGTACAGTAAGTTTGAAGGGTTGAAGATTACTATACATATTTCTGTTGTGGCATTCCACCGAGATTTTGTGAGAAAACAGACAGAAATAAAGGAACCAACAGTGATTCCTGGGCAATGGCAAAGTAATTACGGCAATTGAAACTATCAAATCAGATTTTTTTTTAATCATGAAATCCATCATACTTTTAATTAATTGAATTTTGAAGTCCCTTAAATTTGGTATTCCCTGCTATCTCAACAATTTA